>NW_027437275.1:0-52000 GCF_033239565.1 Halichoeres trimaculatus
ACTGAGCTCAGAACGTAAGGTCCGGACCTGAAATTTGGAGCAAAAAATCAAATTTTCAGTTTGGCTGAAATAACATGAAATATGTGTCCCCCGTGGAAGCCCATGCCATCCCAGGTGAGAAAAATGCATCCTGAATCAAGTCTGAGTGCTAAAACCTCTGTAACGGGTTTTACCACATTGACCTCAGAACGTAAGGCTGGGACCTGAAATTTGGAGCCAAAAATCAAATTTTCAGTTTGGCTGAAATTACATGAAATATGTGTCCCCCGTGGAAGCCCATGCCATCCCAGGTGAGAAAAATGCATCATGAATCAAGTCTGAGGGCTAAAACCTCTGTAACAGGTTTTACCACATTGACCTCAGAACGTAAGGTCCGGACATGAAATTTAGAGCCAAAATTCAAATTTCAGTTTGGCTGAAATTACATGAAATATGTGTCCCCCGTGGAAGCCCATGCCATCCCAGGTGAGAAAAATGCATCCTGAATCAAGTCTGAGTGCTAAAACCTCTGTAACGGGTTTTACCACATTGCGCTCAGAACGTAAGGTCGGGACCTGAAATTTGGAGCAAAAAAATCAAATTTTCAGTTTGGCTGAAATAACATGAAATATGTGTCCCCCGTGGAAGCCCATGCCATCCCAGGTGAGAAAAATCCATCCTGAATCAAGTCTGAGAGCTAAAACCTCTGTAACGGGTTTTACCACATTGAGCTCAGAACGTAAGGTCGGGACCTGAAATTTGGAGCCAAAAATCAAATTTACAGTTTGGCTGAATTAACATGAAATATGTGTCCCCCGTGGAAGCCCATGCCATCCCAGGTGAGAAAAAATGCATCCTGAATCAAGTCTGAGGGCTAAAACCTCTGTAAAAGGGGTTTTACCACGTTGAGCTGAGAACGTAAGGTCCGGACCTGAAATTTGGAGCAAAAAATCAAATTTTCAGTTTGGCTGAAATTACATGAAATATGTGTCCCCCGTGGAAGCCCATGCCATACCAGGTGAGAAAAATGCATCCTGAATCAAGTCTGAGGGCTAAAACCTCTGTAACAGGTTTTACCACATTGAGCTCAGAACGTAAGGTCGGGACCTGAAATTTGGAGCAAAAAAATCAAATTTTCAGTTTGGCTGAAATTACATGAATATGTGTCCCCCGTGGAAGCCCATGCCATCCCAGGTGAGAAAAATGCATCCTGAATCAAGTCTGAGAGCTAAAACCTCTGTTTTGGGTTTTACCACATTGACCTCAGAACGTAAGGTCCGGACCTGAAATTTGGAGCAAAAAAATCAAATTTTCAGTTTGGCTGAAATTACATGAAATATGTGTCCCCCGTGGAAACCCATGCCATCCCAGGTGAGAAAAATGCATCCTGAATCAAGTCTGAGGGCTAAAACCTCTGTAACGGGTTTTACCACATTGAGCTCAGAACGTAAGGTCGGGACCTGAAATTTGGAGCAAAAAAATCAAATTTTCAGTTTGGCTGAAATTACATGAAATATGTGTCCCCCGTGGAAGCCCATGCCATCCCAGGTGAGAAAAATGCATCCTGAATCAAGTCTGAGTGCTAAAACCGCTGTAACAGGTTTTACCACATTGAGCTCAGAACGTAAGGTCCGGACCTGAAATTTGGAGCAAAAAATCAAATTTTCAGTTTGGCTGAAATTACAAGTAATATGTGTCCCCCGTGGAAGCCCATGCCATCCCAGGTGAGAAAAATGCATCCTGAATCAAGTTTGAGTGCTAAAACCTCTGTAACGGGTTTTACCACATTTACCTCAGAACGTAAGGTCGGGACCTGAAATTTGGAGCAAAAAAATCAAATTTTCAGTTTGGCTGAAATTACATGAAATATGTGTCCCCTGTGGAAGCCCATGCCATCCCAGGTGAGAAAAATGCATCCTGAATCAAGTCTGAGGGCTAAAACCTCTGTTTTGGGTTTTACCACATTGAGCTCAGAACGTAAGGTCGGGACCTGAAATTTGGAGCAAAAATTCAAATTTTCAGTTTGGCTGAAATTACATGAAATATGTGTCCCCCGTGGAAGCCCATGCCATCCCAGGTGAGAAAAATGCATCCTGAATCAAGTCTGAGGGCTAAAACCTCTGTTTCGGATTTTACAACATTGAGCTCCGAACGTAAGGTCCGGACATGAAATTTGGAGCCAAAATTCAAATTTTCAGTTTGGCTGAAATTACATGAAATATGTGTCCCCCATGGAAGCCCATGTCATCCCAGGTGAGAAAAATGCATCCTGAATCAAGTCTGAGGGCTAAAACCTCTGTAACAGGTTTTACCACATTGAGCTCAGAAGGTAAGGTCCGGACCTGAAATTTGGAGCCAAAAATCAAATTTTCAGTTTGGCTGAAATTACATGAAATATGTGTCCCCCGTGGAAGCCCATGCCATCCCAGGTGAGAAAAAATGCATCCTGAATCAAGTCTGAGGGCTTAAAACCTCTTTTTTAGGTTCTACCTCATTGAGCTCCGAACGTAAGGTCCGGACATGAAATTTGGAGCAAAAAATCAAATTTTCAGTTTGGCTGAAATTACATGAAATATGTGTCCCCCGTGGAAGCCCATGCCATCCCAGGTGAGAAAAAATGCATCCTGAATCAAGTCTGAGGGCTTAAAACCTCTTTTTTAGGTTCTACCTCATTGAGCTCCGAACGTAAGATCCGGACATGAAATTTGGAGCAAAAAATCAAATTTTCAGTTTGGCTGAAATTACATGAAATATGTGTCCCCCGTGGAAGCCCATGCCATCCCAGGTGAGAAAAAAGCATCCTGAATCAAGTCTGAGGGCTAAAACCTCTGTAACAGGTTTTACCACATTGAGCTCAGAACGTAAGGTCCGGACCTGAAATTTGGAGCAAAAAATCAAATTTTCAGTTTGGCTGAAATTACATGGAATATGTGTCCCCTGTGGAAGCCCATGCCATCCCAGGTGAGAAAAATGCATCCTGAATCAAGTCTGAGTGCTAAAACCTTTGTAACGGGTTTTACCACATTGCGCTCAGAACGTAAGGTCGGGACCTGAAATTTGAAGCCAAAATTCAAATTTTCAGTTTGGCTGAAATTACATGAAATATGTGTCCCCCGTGGAAGCCCCCGTCATCCCAGGTGAGAAAAATGCATCCTGAATCAAGTCTGAGTGCTAAAACCTCTGTAACGGGTTTTACCACATTGCGCTCAGAACGTAAGGTCGGGACCTGAAATTTGAAGCCAAAAATCAAATTTTCAGTTTGGCTGAAATTACATGAAATATGTGTCCCCCGTGGAAGCCCATGCCATCCCAGGTGAGAAAAATGCATCCTGAATCAAGTCTGAGTGCTAAAACCTCTGTAACAGGTTTTACCACATTGACCTCAGAACGTAAGGTCGGGACCTGAAATTTGGAGCAAAAATTCAAATTTTCAGTTTGGCTGAAATTACATGAAATATGTGTCCCCCGTGGAAGCCCATGCCATCCCAGGTCAGAAAAATGCATCCTGAATCAAGTCTGAGGGCTAAAACCTCTGTTTCGGATTTTACAACATTGAGCTCCGAACGTAAGGTCCGGACATGAAATTTGGAGCCAAAATTCAAATTTTCAGTTTGGCTGAAATTACATGAAATATGTGTCCCCCATGGAAGCCCATGTCATCCCAGGTGAGAAAAATGCATCCTGAATCAAGTCTGAGGGCTAAAACCTCTGTAACAGGTTTTACCACATTGAGCTCAGAAGGTAAGGTCGGGACCTGAAATTTGGAGCCAAAAATCAAATTTTCAGTTTGGCTGAAATTACATGAAATATGTGTCCCCCGTGGAAGCCCATGCCATCCCAGGTGAAAAAAATGCATCCTGAATCAAGTCTGAGGGCTTAAAACCTCTTTTTTAGGTTCTACCTCATTGAGCTCCGAACGTAAGGTCCGGACATGAAATTTGGAGCAAAAAATCAAATTTTCAGTTTGGCTGAAATTACATGAAATATGTGTCCCCCATGGAAGCCCATGCCATCCCAGGTGAGAAAAAAGCATCCTGAATCAAGTCTGAGGGCTAAAACCTCTGTAACAGGTTTTACCACATTGAGCTCAGAACGTAAGGTTCTGAGAATTTGGAAATTTGGAGCAAATTTGGAATTTTGCTCCAAATTTGGAAATTTGGAGCAAAAAATCAAATTTTCAGTTTGGCTGAAATTACATGAAATATGTGTCCCCTGTGAAAGCCCATGCCATCCCAGGTGAGAAAAATGCATCCTGAATCAAGTCTGAGTGCTAAAACCTCTGTAACAGGTTTTACCACATTGAGCTCAGAACGTAAGGTCGGGACCTGAAATTTGGAGCCAAAAATCAAATTTTCAGTTTGGCTGAAATTACATGAAATATGTGTCCCCTGTGGAAGCCCATGCCATCCCAGGTGAGAAAAATGCATCCTGAATCAAGTCTGAGTGCTAAAACCTCTGTTTTGGGTTTTACCACATTGAGCTCAGAACGTAAGGTCGGGACCTGAAATTTGGAGCAAAAAAATCAAATTTTCAGTTTGGCTGAAATTACATGAAATATGTGTCCCCCATGGAAGCCCATGCCATCCCAGGTGAGAAAAATGCATCCTGAATCAAGTCTGAGTGCTAAAACCTCTGTAACGGGTTTTACCACATTGAACTCAGAACGTAAGGTCGGGACCTGAAATTTGGAGCCAAAATTCAAATTTTCAGTTTGGCTGAAATTACATGAAATATGTGTCCCCTGTGGAAGCCCATGCCATCCCAGGTGAGAAAAATGCATCCTGAATCAAGTCTGAGTGCTAAAACCTCTGTAACGGGTTTTACCACATTGCGCTCAGAACGTAAGGTCGGGACCTAAAATTTGAAGCCAAAAATCAAATTTTCAGTTTGGCTGAAATTACATGAAATATGTGTCCCCCGTGGAAGCCCATGCCATTCCAGGTGAGAAAAATGCATCCTGAATCAAGTCTGAGGGCTAAAACCTCTGTAACCGGTTTTACCACATTGAGCTCAGAACGTAAGGTCGGGACCTGAAATTTGGAGCAAAAAATCAAATTTTCAGTTTGGCTGAAATTACATGAAATATGTGTCCCCTGTGAAAGCCCATGCCATCCCAGGTGAGAAAAATGCATCCTGAATCAAGTCTGAGTGCTAAAACCTCTGTAACAGGTTTTACCACATTGAGCTCAGAACGTAAGGTCGGGACCTGAAATTTGGAGCCAAAAATCAAATTTTCAGTTTGGCTGAAATTACATGAAATATGTGTCCCCTGTGGAAGCCCATGCCATCCCAGGTGAGAAAAATGCATCCTGAATCAAGTCTGAGTGCTAAAACCTCTGTTTTGGGTTTTACCACATTGACCTCAGAACGTAAGGTCGGGACCTGAAATTTGGAGCAAAAATTCAAATTTTCAGTTTGGCTGAAATTACATGAAATATGTGTCCCCCATGGAAGCCCATGCCATCCCAGGTGAGAAAAATGCATCCTGAATCAAGTCTGAGTGCTAAAACCTCTGTAACAGGTTTTACCACATTGAACTCAGAACGTAAGGTCGGGACCTGAAATTTGGAGCCAAAATTCAAATTTTCAGTTTGGCTGAAATTACATGAAATATGTGTCCCCTGTGGAAGCCCATGCCATCCCAGGTGAGAAAAATGCATCCTGAATCAAGTCTGAGTGCTAAAACCTCTGTAACGGGTTTTACCACATTGCGCTCAGAACGTAAGGTCGGGACCTAAAATTTGAAGCCAAAAATCAAATTTTCAGTTTGGCTGAAATAACATGAAATATGTGTCCCCCGTGGAAGCCCATGCCATTCCAGGTGAGAAAAATGCATCCTGAATCAAGTCTGAGGGCTAAAACCTCTGTAACCGGTTTTACCACATTGAGCTCAGAACGTAAGGTCGGGACCTGAAATTTGGAGCCAAAAATCAAATTTTCAGTTTGGCTGAAATAACATGAAATATGTGTCCCCCGTGGAAGCCCATGCCATCCCAGGTGAGAAAAATGCATCCTGAATCAAGTCTGAGGGCTAAAACCTCTGTTTTGGGTTTTACCACATTGAGCTCAGAACGTAAGGTCGGGACCTGAAATTTGGAGCCAAAA
The DNA here is from genome assembly GCF_033239565.1 of Halichoeres trimaculatus. NCBI lineage: Eukaryota > Metazoa > Chordata > Actinopteri > Labriformes > Labridae > Halichoeres > Halichoeres trimaculatus. The sequence continues at coordinate 6,085 of NW_027437275.1, forward strand.
ATCAAATTTTCAGTTTGGCTGAAATTACATGAAATATGTGTCCCCCGTGGAAGCCCATGCCATCCCAGGTGAAAAAAATGCATCCTGAATCAAGTCTGAGGGCTTAAAACCTCTTTTTTAGGTTCTACCTCATTGAGCTCCGAACGTAAGGTCCGGACATGAAATTTGGAGCAAAAAATCAAATTTTCAGTTTGGCTGAAATTACATGAAATATGTGTCCCCCATGGAAGCCCATGCCATCCCAGGTGAGAAAAAAGTATCCTGAATCAAGTCTGAGGGCTAAAACCTCTGTAACAGGTTTTACCACATTGAGCTCAGAACGTAAGGTTCTGAGAATTTGGAAATTTGGAGCAAATTTGGAATTTTGCTCCAAATTTGGAAATTTGGAGCAAAAAATCAAATTTTCAGTTTGGCTGAAATTACATGAAATATGTGTCCCCTGTGAAAGCCCATGCCATCCCAGGTGAGAAAAATGCATCCTGAATCAAGTCTGAGTGCTAAAACCTCTGTTTTGGGTTTTACCACATTGAGCTCAGAACGTAAGGTCGGGACCTGAAATTTGGAGCAAAAAAATCAAATTTTCAGTTTGGCTGAAATTACATGAAATATGTGTCCCCCATGGAAGCCCATGCCATCCCAGGTGAGAAAAATGCATCCTGAATCAAGTCTGAGTGCTAAAACCTCTGTAACGGGTTTTACCACATTGCGCTCAGAACGTAAGGTCGGGACCTAAAATTTGAAGCCAAAAATCAAATTTTCAGTTTGGCTGAAATTACATGAAATATGTGTCCCCCGTGGAAGCCCATGCCATTCCAGGTGAGAAAAATGCATCCTGAATCAAGTCTGAGGGCTAAAACTTCTGTAACCGGTTTTACCACATTGAGCTCAGAACGTAAGGTCGGGACCTGAAATTTGGAGCCAAAAATCAAATTTTCAGTTTGGCTGAAATAACATGAAATATGTGTCCCCCGTGGAAGCCCATGCCATCCCAGGTGAGAAAAATGCATCCTGAATCAAGTCTGAGGGCTAAAACCTCTGTTTTGGGTTTTACCACATTGAGCTCAGAACGTAAGGTCGGGACCTGAAATTTGGAGCAAAAAATCAAATTTTCAGTTTGGCTGAAATAACATGAAATATGTGTCCCCTGTTGAAGCCCATGCCATCCCAGGTGAGAAAAATGCATCCTGAATCAAGTCTGAGTGCTAAAACCTCTGTAACGGGTTTTACCACATTGACCTCAGAACGTAAGGTCGGGACCTGAAATTTGGAGCAAAAATTCAAATTTTCAGTTTGGCTGAAATTACATGAAATATGTGTCCCCCGTGGAAGCCCATGCCATCCCAGGTGAGAAAAATGCATCCTGAATCAAGTCTGAGGGCTAAAACCTCTGTTTCGGATTTTACAACATTGAGCTCCGAACGTAAGGTCCGGACATGAAATTTGGAGCCAAAATTCAAATTTTCAGTTTGGCTGAAATTACATGAAATATGTGTCCCCCATGGAAGCCCATGTCATCCCAGGTGAGAAAAATGCATCCTGAATCAAGTCTGAGGGCTAAAACCTCTGTAACAGGTTTTACCACATTGAGCTCAGAACGTAAGGTTGGGACCTGAAATTTGGAGCCAAAAATCAAATTTTCAGTTTGGCTGAAATTACATGAAATATGTGTCCCCCGTGGAAGCCCATGCCATCCCAGGTGAGAAAAAATGCATCCTGAATCAAGTCTGAGGGCTTAAAACCTCTTTTTTAGGTTCTACCTCATTGAGCTCCGAACGTAAGGTCCGGACCTGAAATTTGGAGCAAAAAATCAAATTTTCAGTTTGGCTGAAATTACATGAAATATGTGTCCCCCGTGGAAGCCCATGCCATCCCAGGTGAGAAAAAATGCATCCTGAATCAAGTCTGAGGGCTTAAAACCTCTTTTTTAGGTTCTACCTCATTGAGCTCCGAACGTAAGGTCCGGACATGAAATTTGGAGCAAAAAATCAAATTTTCAGTTTGGCTGAAATTACATGAAATATGTGTCCCCCGTGGAAGCCCATGCCATCCCAGGTGAGAAAAATGCATCCTGAATCAAGTCTGAGTGCTAAAACCTCTGTAACAGGTTTTACCACATTGACCTCAGAACATAAGGCTGGGACCTGAAATTTGGAGCCAAAAATCAAATTTTCAGTTTGGCTGAAATTACATGAAATATGTGTCCCCCGTGGAAGCCCATGCCATCCCAGGTGAGAAAAATGCATCATGAATCAAGTCTGAGGGCTAAAACCTCTGTAACAGGTTTTACCACACTGAGCTCAGAACGTAAGGTCCGGACCTGAAATTTGGAGCAAAAAATCAAATTTTCAGTTTGGCTGAAATTACATGAAATATGTGTCCCCCGTGGAAGCCCATGCCATCCCAGGTGAGAAAAATGCATCCTGAATCAAGTCTGAGGGCTAAAACCTCTGCTTCGGGATTTACCACATTGAGCTCAGAACGTAAGGTCGGGACCTGAAATTTGGAGCCAAAAATCAAAATTTTTCAGTTTGGCTGAAATTACATGAAATATGTGTCCCCCGTGGAAGCCCATGCCATCCCAGGTGAGAAAAATGCATCCTGAATCAAGTCTGAGGGCTAAAACCTCTGTAACGGGATTTACCACATTGAGCTCAGAACGTAAGGTCGGGACCTGAAATTTGGAGCCAAAAATCAAATTTTCAGTTTGGCTGAAATGACATTAAATACGTGTGCCCCTTTGGAAGCCCATGCCATCCCAGGTGAGAAAAATGCATCCTGAATCAAGTCTGAGGGCTAAAACCTCTGTAACGGGTTTTACCACATTGAGCTCAGAACGTAAGGTCGGGACCTGAAATTTGGAGCCAAAAATCAAATTTTCAGTTTGGCTGAAATTACATGAAATATGTGTCCCCCGTGGAAGCCCATGCCATCCCAGGTGAGAAAAAATGTATCCTGAATCAAGTCTGAGGGCTTAAAACCTCTTTTTTAGGTTCTACCTCATTGAGCTCCGAACGTAAGGTCGGGACCTGAAATTTGGAGCAAAAAATCAAATTTTTAGTTTGGCTGAAATTACATGAAATATGTGTCCCCCGTGGAAGCCCATGCCATCCCAGGTGAGAAAAATGCATCCTGAATCAAGTCTGAGAGCTAAAACCTCTGTAACGGGTTTTACCACATTGACCTCAGAACGTAAGGTCGGGACCTGAAATTTGGAGCAAAAAAATCAAATTTTCAGTTTGGCTGAAATAACATGAAATATGTGTCACCCGTGGAAGCCCATGCCATCCCAGGTGAGAAAAATCCATCCTGAATCAAGTCTGAGGGCTAAAACCTCTGTAACGGGTTTTACCACATTGAGCTCAGAACGTAAGGTCGGGACCTGAAATTTGGAGCCAAAAATCAAATTTCCAGTTTGGCTGAAATTACATGAAATATGTGTCCCCCGTGGAAGCCCATGCCATCCCAGGTGAGAAAAATGCATCCTGAATCAAGTCTGAGGGCTAAAACCTCTGTAACAGGTTTTACCACATTGAGCTCAGAACGTAAGGTTGGGACCTGAAATTTGGAGCAAAAAATCAAATTTTCAGTTTGGCTGAAATAACATGAAATATGTGTCCCCTGTGGAAGCCCATGCCATCCCAGGTGAGAAAAAATGCATCCTGAATCAAGTCTGAGGGCTTAAAACCTCTGTAAAAGGGGTTTTACCACGTTGAGCTGAGAACGTAAGGTCGGGACCTGAAATTTGGAGCAAAAAATCAAATTTTCAGTTTGGCTGAAATTACATGAAATATGTGTCCCCCGTGGAAGCCCATGCCATCCCAGGTGAGAAAAATGCATCCTGAATCAAGTCTGAGGGCTAAAACCTCTGTAACAGGTTTTACCACATTGAGCTCAGAACGTAAGGTCCGGACCTGAAATTTGGAGCAAAAAATCAAATTTTCAGTTTGGCTGAAATTACATGAAATATGTGTCCCCCGTGGAAGCCCATGCCATCCCAGGTGAGAAAAATGCATCCTGAATCAAGTCTGAGGGCTAAAACTTCTGTTTTGGGTTTTACCAAATTGAGCTCAGAAGGTAAGGTCGGGACCTGAAATTTGGAGCAAAAAATCAAATTTTTAGTTTGGCTGAAATAACATGAAATATGTGTCCCCTGTGGAAGCCCATGCCATCCCAGGTGAGAAAAAATGCATCCTGAATCAAGTCTGAGGGCTAAAACCTCTGTAACAGGTTTTACCACATTGAGCTCAGAACGTAAGGTCCGAGCCTGAAATTTGGAGCAAAAAATCAAATTTTCAGTTTGGCTGAAATTACATGAAATATGTGTCCCCCGTGGAAGCCCATGCCATCCCAGGTGAGAAAAATGCATCCTGAATCAAGTCTGAGGGCTAAAACCTCTGTAACGGGTTTTACCACATTGAGCTCAGAACATAAGGTCGGGACCAAAAATTTGGAGCAAAAAAATCAAATTTTCAGTTTGGCTGAAATTACATGAAATATGTGTCCCCCGTGGAAGCCCATGCCATCCCAGGTGAGAAAAATGCATCCTGAATCAAGTCTGAGAGCTAAAACCTCTGTAACAGGTTTTACCACATTGACCTCAGAACGTAAGGTCCGGACCTGAAATTTGGAGCAAAAAAATCAAATTTTCAGTTTGGCTGAAATTACATGAAATATGTGTCCCCCGTGGAAACCCATGCCATCCCAGGTGAGAAAAATGCATCCTGAATCAAGTCTGAGGGCTAAAACCTCTGTAACGGGTTTTACCACATTGAGCTCAGAACGTAAGGTCGGGACCTGAAATTTGGAGCAAAAAAATCAAATTTTCAGTTTGGCTGAAATTACATGAAATATGTGTCCCCCGTGGAAGCCCATGCCATCCCAGGTGAGAAAAATGCATCCTGAATCAAGTCTGAGTGCTAAAACCGCTGTAACAGGTTTTACCACATTGAGCTCAGAACGTAAGGTCCGGACCTGAAATTTGGAGCAAAAAATCAAATTTTCAGTTTGGCTGAAATTACATGAAATATGTGTCCCCCGTGGAAGCCCATGCCATCCCAGGTGAGAAAAATGCATCCTGAATCAAGTCTGAGGGCTAAAACCTCTGTTTCGGGTTTTACCACATTGAGCTCAGAACGTAAGGTCCGGACCTGAAATTTGGAGCCAAAAATCAAATTTTCAGTTTGGCTGAAATTACATGAAATATGTGTCCCCTGTGGAAGCCCATGCCATCCCAGGTGAGAAAAATGCATCCTGAATCAAGTCTGAGGGCTAAAACCTCTGTAACGGGTTTTACCACATTGAGCTCAGAAGGTAAGGTTGGGACCTGAAATTTGGAGCAAAAAAATCAAATTTTCAGTTTGGCTGAAATTACATGAAATATGTGTCCCCCGTGGAAGCCCATGCCATCCAAGGTGAGAAAAATGCATCCTGAATCAAGTCTGAGGGCTAAAACCTCTGTTTTGGGTTTACCACATTGAGCTCAGAACGTAAGGTCGGGACCTGAAATTTGGAGCAAAAAAATCAAATTTTCAGTTTGGCTGAAATTACATGAAATATGTGTCCCCCGTGGAAGCCCATGCCATCCCAGGTGAGAAAAATGCATCCTGAATCAAGTCTGAGTGCTAAAACCTCTGTAACGGGTTTTACCACATTGAACTTAGAAGGTAAGGTCTGGACCTGAAATTTGGAGCCAAAATTCAAATTTTCAGTTTGGCTGAAATTACATGAAATATGTGTCCCCTGTGGAAGCCCATGCCATCCCAGGTGAGAAAAATGCATCCTGAATCAAGTCTGAGTGCTAAAACCTCTGTAACGGGTTTTACCACATTTACCTCAGAACGTAAGGATGGGACCTGAAATTTGGAGCAAAAAATCAAATTTTCAGTTTGGCTGAAATTACATGAAATATGTGTCCCCCGTGGAAGCCCATGCCATCCCAGGTGAGAAAAATGCATCCTGAATCAAGTCTGAGTGCTAAAACCTCTGTAACCGGTTTTACCACATTGAGCTCAGAACGTAAGGTCGGGACCTGAAATTTGGAGCCAAAAATCAAATTTTCAGTTTGGCTGAAATTACATGAAATATGTGTCCCCCATGGAAGCCCATGTCATCCCAGGTGAGAAAAATGCATCCTGAATCAAGTCTGAGTGCTAAAACCTCTGTAACAGGTTTTACCACATTTACCTCAGAACGTAAGGTCCGGACCTGAAATTTGGAGCAAAAAAATCAAATTTTCAGTTTGGCTGAAATAACATGAAATATGTGTCCCCCGTGGAAGCCCATGCCATCCCAGGTGAGAAAAATGCATCCTGAATCAAGTCTGAGGGCTAAAACCTCTGTTTTGGGTTTTACCACATTGAGCTCAGAACGTAAGGTCGGGACCTGAAATTTGGAGCCAAAAATCAAATTTTCAATTTGGCTGAAATAACATGAAATATGTGTCCCCTGTTGAAGCCCATGCCATCCCAGGTGAGAAAAATGCATCCTGAATCAAGTCTGAGTGCTAAAACCTCTGTAACGGGTTTTACTACATTGAGCTCAGAACGTAAGGTCGGGACCTGAAATTTGGAGCAAAAAATCAAATTTTCAGTTTGGCTGAAATTACATGAAATATGTGTCCCCCGTGGAAGCCCATGCCATCCCAGGTGAGAAAAATGCATCCTGAATCAAGTCTGAGGGCTAAAGCCTCTGTAACGGGTTTTACCACATTGACCTCAGAACGTACGGTCGGGACCTGAAATTTGGAGCAAAAATTCAAATTTTCAGTTTGGCTGAAATTACATGAAATATGTGTCCCCCGTGGAAGCCCATGCCATCCCAGGTGAGAAAAAATGCATCCTGAATCAAGTCTGAGGGCTTAAAACCTCTTTTTTAGGTTCTACCTCATTGAGCTCCGAACGTAAGGTCCGGACCTGAAATTTGGAGCAAAAAATCAAATTTTCAGTTTGGCTGAAATTACATGAAATATGTGTCCCCCGTGGAAGCCCATGCCATCCCAGGTGAGAAAAATGCATCCTGAATCAAGTCTGAGAGCTAAAACCTCTGTAACGGGTTTTACCACATTGAACTCAGAACGTAAGGTCGGGACCTGAAATTTGGAGCCAAAATTCAAATTTTCAGTTTGGCTGAAATTACATGAAATATGTGTCCCCTGTGGAAGCCCATGCCATCCCAGGTGAGAAAAATGCATCCTGAATCAAGTCTGAGGGCTAAAACCTCTGTAACAGGTTTTACCACATTTACCTCAGAACGGAAGGTCGGGACCTGAAATTTGGAGCAAAAAATCAAATTTTTAATGTGGCTGAAATTACATGAAATCTGTGTCCCCTGTTGAAGCCCATGCCATCCCAGGTGAGAAAAATGCATCCTGAATCAAGTCTGAGTGCTAAAACCTCTGTAACGGGTTTTACCACATTGCGCTCAGAACGTAAGGTCGGGACCTGAAATTTGAAGCCAAAATTCAAATTTTCAGTTTGGCTGAAATTACATGAAATATGTGTCCCCCGTGGAAGCCCATGCCATCCCAGGTGAGAAAAATGCATCCTGAATCAAGTCTGAGTGCTAAAACCTCTGTAACCGATTTTACCACATTGAGCTCAGAACGTAAGGTCGGGACCTGAAATTTGGAGCCAAAAATCAAATTTTCAGTTTGGCTGAAATTACATGAAATATGTGTCCCCCGTGGAAGCCCATGCCATCCCAGGTGAGAAAAATGCATCCTGAATCAAGTCTGAGGGCTAAAACCTCTGTAACAGGTTTTACCACACTGAGCTCAGAACGTAAGGTCCGGACCTGAAATTTGGAGCAAAAAATCAAATTTTCAGTTTGGCTGAAATTACATGAAATATGTGTCCCCCGTGGAAGCCCATGCCATCCCAGGTGAGAAAAATGCATCCTGAATCAAGTCTGAGGGCTAAAACCTCTGTAACAGGTTTTACCACATTGAGCTCAGAACGTAAGGTCCGGACCTGAAATTTGGAGCAAAAAATCAAATTTTCAGTTTGGCTGAAATTACATGAAATATGTGTCCCCTGTGGAAGCCCATGCCATCCCAGGTGAGAAAAATGCATCCTGAATCAAGTCTGAGGGCTAAAACCTCTGTAAAAGGGGTTTTACCACATTGAGCTGAGAACGTAAGGTCGGGACCTGAAATTTGGAGCAAAAAATCAAATTTTCTGTTTGACTGAAATTACATGAAATATGTGTCCCCCGTGGAAGCCCATGCCATCCCAGGTGAGAAAAATGCATCCTGAATCAAGTCTGAGTGCTAAAACCTCTGTAACAGGTTTTACCACATTTACCTCAGAACGGAAGGTCGGGACCTGAAATTTGGAGCAAAAAATCAAATTTTTAATGTGGCTGAAATTACATGAAATCTGTGTCCCCTGTTGAAGCCCATGCCATCCCAGGTGAGAAAAATGCATCCTGAATCAAGTCTGAGTGCTAAAACCTCTGTAACGGGTTTTACCACATTGCGCTCAGAACGTAAGGTCGGGACCTGAAATTTGAAGCCAAAATTCAAATTTTCAGTTTGGCTGAAATTACATGAAATATGTGTCCCCCGTGGAAGCCCATGCCATCCCAGGTGAGAAAAATGCATCCTGAATCAAGTCTGAGTGCTAAAACCTCTGTAACCGGTTTTACCACATTGAGCTCAGAATGTAAGGTCGGGACCTGAAATTTGGAGCCAAAAATCAAATTTTCAGTTTGGCTGAAATTACATGAAATATGTGTCCCCCGTGGAAGCCCATGCCATCCCAGGTGAGAAAAATGCATCCTGAATCAAGTCTGAGGGCTAAAACCTCTGTTTTGGGTTTTACCACACTGAGCTCAGAACGTAAGGTCCGGACCTGAAATTTGGAGCAAAAAAATCAAATTTTCAGTTTGGCTGAAATAACTTGAAATATGTGTCCCCCGTGGAAGCCCATGCCATCCCAGGTGAGAAAAATCCATCCTGAATCAAGTCTGAGGGCTAAAACCTCTGTAACGGGTTTTACCACATTGAGCTCAGAACGTAAGGTCGGGAACTGAAATTTGGAGCCAAAAATCAAATTTCCAGTTTGGCAGAAATTTCATGAAATATGTGTCCCCCGTGGAAGCCCATGCCATCCCAGGGGAGAAAAATGCATCCTGAATCAAGTCTGAGGGCTAAAACCTCTGTAAAAGGGGTTTTACCACATTGAGCTGAGAACGTAAGGTCCGGACATGATATTTAGAGCCAAAAGTCAAATTTTCAGTTTGGCTGAAATTACATGAAATATGTGTCCCCTGTGGAAGCCCATGCCATCCCAGGTGAGAAAAATGCATCCTGAATCAAGTCTGAGTGCTAAAACCTCTGTAACGGGTTTTACCACATTGAGCTCAGAAGGTAAGGTCGGGACCAAAAATTTGGAGCAAAAAAATCAAATTTTCAGTTTGGCTGAAATTACATGAAATATGTGTCCCCCGTGGAAGCCCATGCCATCCCAGGTGAGAAAAATGCATCCTGAATCAAGTCTGAGAGCTAAAACCTCTGTTTTGGGTTTTACCACATTGACCTCAGAACGAAAGGTCCGGACCTGAAATTTGGAGCAAAAAAATCAAATTTTCAGTTTGGCTGAAATTACATGAAATATGTGTCCCCCGTGGAAGCCCATGCCATCCCAGGTGAGAAAAATGCATCCTGAATCAAGTCTGAGTGCTAAAACCTCTGTAACGGGTTTTACCACATTGAACTCAGAATGTAAGGTCGGGACCTGAAATTTGGAGCCAAAATTCAAATTTTCAGTTTGGCTGAAATTACATGAAATATGTGTCCCCTGTGGAAGCCCATGCCATCCCAGGTGAGAAAAATGCATCCTGAATCAAGTCTGAGTGCTAAAACCTCTGTAACGGGTTTTACCACATTGACCTCAGAACGTAAGGTCGGGACCTGAAATTTGGAGCCAAAAATCAAATTTTCAGTTTGGCTGAAATTACATGAAATATGTGTCCCCCGTGGAAGCCCATGCCATCCCAGGTGAGAAAAATGCATCCTGAATCAAGTCTGAGGGCTAAAACCTCTGTAACAGGTTTAACCACATTGAGCTCAGAACGTAAGGTCCGGACCTGAAATTTGGAGCAAAAAATCAAATTTTCAGTTTGGCTGAAATTAAATGAAATATGTGTCCCCTGTGGAAGCCCATGCCATCCCAGGTGAGAAAAATGCATCCTGAATCAAGTCTGAGGGCTAAAACCTCTGTAACGGGTTTTACCACATTGAGCTCAGAAGGTAAGGTCGGGACCAAAAATTTGGAGCAAAAAAATCAAATTTTCAGTTTGGCTGAAATTACATGAAACATGTGTCCCCCGTGGAAGCCCATGCCATCCCAGGTGAGAAAAATGCATCCTGAATCAAGTCTGAGAGCTAAAACCTCTGTTTTGGGTTTTACCACATTGAGCTCAGAACGTAAGGTCCGGACCTGAAATTTGGAGCAAAAAAATCAAATTTTCAGTTTGGCTGAAATTACATGAAATATGTGTCCCCCGTGGAAACCCATGCCATCCCAGGTGAGAAAAATGCATCCTGAATCAAGTCTGAGGGCTAAAACCTCTGTAACGGGTTTTACCACATTGAGCTCAGAACGTAAGGTCGGGACCTGAAATTTTGGAGCAAAAAAATCAAATTTTCAGTTTGGCTGAAATTACATGAAATATGTGTCCCCCGTGGAAGCCCATGCCATCCCAGGTGAGAAAAATGCATCCTGAATCAAGTCTGAGTGCTAAAACCGCTGTAACAGGTTTTACCACATTGCGCTCAGAACGTAAGGTCGGGACCTGAAATTTGGAGCCAAAATTCAAATTTTCAGTTTGGCTGAAATTACATGAAATATGTGTCCCCTGTGGAAGCCCATGCCATCCCAGGTGAGAAAAATGCATCCTGAATCAAGTCTGAGAGCTAAAACCTCTGTAACGGGTTTTACCACATTGACCTCAGAACGTAAGGTCGGGACCTGAAATTTGGAGCCAAAAATCAAATTTTCAGTTTGGCTGAAATTACATGAAATATGTGTCACCCGTGGAAGCCCATGCCATCCCAGGTGAGAAAAATGCATCCTGAATCAAGTCTGAGTGCTAAAACCGCTGTAACAGGTTTTACCACATTGAGCTCAGAACGTAAGGTCCGGACCTGAAATTTGGAGCAAAAAATCAAATTTTCAGTTTGGCTGAAATTACATGAAATATGTGTCCCCCGTGGAGGCCCATGCCATCCCAGGTGAGAAAAATGCATCCTGAATCAAGTCTGAGAGCTAAAACCTCTGTAACGGGTTTTACCACATTGAACTCAGAACGTAAGGTCGGGACCTGAAATTTGGAGCCAAAAATCAAATTTTCAGTTTGGATGAAATTACATGAAATATGTGTCCCCTGTGGAAGCCCATGCCATCCCAGGTGAGAAAAATGCATCCTGAATCAAGTCTGAGGGCTAAAACCTCTGTTTTGGGTTTTACCACATTGAGCTCAGAACGTAAGGTCGGGACCTGAAATTTGGAGCCAAAAATCAAATTTTCACTTTGGCTGAAATTACATGAAATATGTGTCCCCCGTGGAAGCCCATGCCATCCCAGGTGAGAAAAATGCATCCTGAATCAAGTCTGAGAGGTAAAACCTCTGTAACGGGTTTTACCACATTGAACTCAGAATGTAAGGTCTGGACCTGAAATTTGGAGCCAAAATTCAAATTTTCAGTTTGGCTGAAATTACATGAAATATGTGTCCCCTGTGGAAGCCCATGCCATCCCAGGTGAGAAAAATGCATCCTGAATCAAGTCTGAGTGCTAAAACCTCTGTAACAGGTTTTACCACATTGAGCTCAGAACGTAAGGTCGGGACCTGAAATTTGGAGCCAAAATTCAAATTTTCAGTTTGGCTGAAATTACATGAAATATGTGTCCCCTGTGGAAGCCCATGCCATCCCAGGTGAGAAAAATGCATCCTGAATCAAGTCTGAGTGCTAAAACCTCTGTTTTGGGTTTTACCACATTGAGCTCAGAACGTAAGGTCGGGACCTGAAATTTGGAGCAAAAAAATCAAATTTTCAGTTTGGCTGAAATTACATAAAATATGTGTCCCCCGTGGAAGCCCATGCCATCCCAGGTGAGAAAAATGCATCCTGAATCAAGTCTGAGTGCTAAAACCTCTGTAACGGTTTTACCACATTGAACTCAGAACATAAGGTCGGGACCTGAAATTTGGAGCCAAAATTCAAATTTTCAGTTTGGCTGAAATTAAATGAAATATGTGTCCCCTGTGGAAGCCCATGCCATCCCAGGTGAGAAAAATGCATCCTGAATCAAGTCTGAGTGCTAAAACCTCTGTAACGGGTTTTACCACATTGCGCTCAGAACGTAAGGTCGGGACCTGAAATTTGGAGCAAAAAATCAAATTTTCAGTTTGGCTGAAATTACATGAAATATGTGTCCCCCATGGAAGCCCATGTCATCCCAGGTGAGAAAAATGCATCCTGAATCAAGTCTGAGTGCTAAAACCTCTGTAACGGGTTTTACCACATTTACCTCAGAACGTAAGGTCGGGACCTGAAATTTGGAGCAAAAAAATCAAATTTTCAGTTTGGCTGAATTAACATGAAATATGTGTCCCCCGTGGAAGCCCATGCCATCCCAGGTGAGAAAAATGCATCCTGAATCAAGTCTGAGGGCTAAAACCTCTGTTTTGGGTTTTACCACATTGAGCTCAGAACGTAAGGTCGGGACCTGAAATTTGGAGCCAAAAATCAAATTTTCAGTTTGGCTGAAATAACATGAAATATGTGTCCCCTGTTGAAGCCCATGCCATCCCAGGTGAGAGAAATGCATCCTGAATCAAGTCTGAGTGCTAAAACCTCTGTAACGGGTTTTACTACATTGAGCTCAGAACGTAAGGTCGGGACCTGAAATTTGGAGCAAAAAATCAAATTTTCAGTTTGGCTGAAATTACATGAAATATGTGTCCCCCGTGGAAGCCCATGCCATCCCAGGTGAGAAAAATGCATCCTGAATCAAGTCTGAGTGCTAAAACCTCTGTAACGGGTTTTACCACATTGACCTCAGAACGTAAGGTCGGGACCTGAAATTTGGAGCAAAAATTCAAATTTTCAGTTTGGCTGAAATTACATGAAATATGTGTCCCCCGTGGAAGCCCATGCCATCCCAGGTGAGAAAAATGCATCCTGAATCAAGTCTGAGGGCTTAAAACCTCTTTTTTAGGTTCTACCTCATTGAGCTCTGAACGTAAGGTCCGGACATGAAATTTGGAGCAAAAAATCAAATTTTCAGTTTGGCTGAAATTACATGAAATATGTGTCCCCCCTGGAAGCCCATGCCATCCCAGGTGAGAAAAAAGCATCCTGAATCAAGTCTGAGGGCTAAAACCTCTGTAACAGATTTTACCACACTGAGCTCAGAACGTAAGGTCCGGACCTGAAATTTGGAGCAAAAAATCAAATTTTCAGTTTGGCTGAAATAACATGAAATATGTGTCCCCCGTGGAAGCCTTTGCCATCCCAGGTGAGAAAAATGCATCCTGAATCAAGTCTGAGTGCTAAAACCTCTGTAACGGGTTTTACCACATTGACCTCAGAACGTAAGGCTGGGACCTGAAATTTGGAGCCAAAAATCAAATTTTCAGTTTGGCTGAAATTACATGAAATATGTGTCCCCCGTGGAAGCCCATGCCATCCCAGGTGAGAAAAATGCATCATGAATCAAGTCTGAGGGCTAAAACCTCTGTAACAGGTTTTACCACATTGACCTCAGAACGTAAGGTCCGGACATGAAATTTAGAGCCAAAATTCAAATTTCAGTTTGGCTGAAATTACATGAAATATGTGTCCCCCGTGGAAGCCCATGCCATCCCAGGTGAGAAAAATGCATCCTGAATCAAGTCTGAGTGCTAAAACCTCTGTAACGGGTTTTACCACATTGACCTCAGAACGTAAGGTCGGGACCTGAAATTTGGAGCAAAAAAATCAAATTTTCAGTTTGGCTGAAATAACATGAAATATGTGTCCCCCGTGGAAGCCCATGCCATCCCAGGTGAGAAAAATCCATCCTGAATCAAGTCTGAGAGCTAAAACCTCTGTAACGGGTTTTACCACATTGAGCTCAGAACGTAAGGTCGGGACCTGAAATTTGGAGCCAAAAATCAAATTTACAGTTTGGCTGAAATTACATGAAATATGTGTCCCCCGTGGAAGCCCATGCCATCCCAGGTGAGAAAAAATGCATCCTGAATCAAGTCTGAGGGCTAAAACCTCTGTAAAAGGGGTTTTACCACGTTGAGCTGAGAACGTAAGGTCCGGACCTGAAATTTGGAGCAAAAAATCAAATTTTCAGTTTGGCTGAAATTACATGAAATATGTGTCCCCCGTGGAAGCCCATGCCATACCAGGTGAGAAAAATGCATCCTGAATCAAGTCTGAGGGCTAAAACCTCTGTAACAGGTTTTACCACATTGAGCTCAGAACGTAAGGTCGGGACCTGAAATTTGGAGCAAAAAAATCAAATTTTCAGTTTGGCTGAAATTACATGAAATATGTGTCCCCCGTGGAAGCCCATGCCATCCCAGGTGAGAAAAATGCATCCTGAATCAAGTCTGAGAGCTAAAACCTCTGTTTTGGGTTTTACCACATTGACCTCAGAACGTAAGGTCCGGACCTGAAATTTGGAGCAAAAAAATCAAATTTTCAGTTTGGCTGAAATTACATGAAATATGTGTCCCCCGTGGAAGCCCATGCCATCCCAGGTGAGAAAAATGCATCCTGAATCAAGTCTGAGTGCTAAAACCGCTGTAACAGGTTTTACCACATTGAGCTCAGAACGTAAGGTCCGGACCTGAAATTTGGAGCAAAAAATCAAATTTTCAGTTTGGCTGAAATTACAAGTAATATGTGTCCCCCGTGGAAGCCCATGCCATCCCAGGTGAGAAAAATGCATCCTGAATCAAGTTTGAGTGCTAAAACCTCTGTAACGGGTTTTACCACATTTACCTCAGAACGTAAGGTCGGGACCTGAAATTTGGAGCAAAAAAATCAAATTTTCAGTTTGGCTGAAATTACATGAAATATGTGTCCCCTGTGGAAGCCCATGCCATCCCAGGTGAGAAAAATGCATCCTGAATCAAGTCTGAGGGCTAAAACCTCTGTTTTGGGTTTTACCACATTGAGCTCAGAACGTAAGGTCGGGACCTGAAATTTGGAGCCAAAAATCAAATTTTCAGTTTGGCTGAAATAACATGAAATATGTGTCCCCTGTTGAAGCCCATGCCATCCCAGGTGAGAAAAATGCATCCTGAATCAAGTCTGAGTGCTAAAACCTCTGTAACGGGTTTTACTACATTGAGCTCAGAACGTAAGGTCGGGACCTGAAATTTGGAGCAAAAAATCAAATTTTCAGTTTGGCTGAAATTACATGAAATATGTGTCCCCCGTGGAAGCCCATGCCATCCCAGGTGAGAAAAATGCATCCTGAATCAAGTCTGAGGGCTAAAACCTCTGTTTCGGATTTTACAACATTGAGCTCCGAACGTAAGGTCCGGACATGAAATTTGGAGCCAAAATTCAAATTTTCAGTTTGGCTGAAATTACATGAAATATGTGTCCCCCATGGAAGCCCATGTCATCCCAGGTGAGAAAAATGCATCCTGAATCAAGTCTGAGGGCTAAAACCTCTGTAACAGGTTTTACCACATTGAGCTCAGAAGGTAAGGTCCGGACCTGAAATTTGGAGCCAAAAATCAAATTTTCAGTTTGGCTGAAATTACATGAAATATGTGTCCCCCGTGGAAGCCCATGCCATCCCAGGTGAGAAAAAATGCATCCTGAATCAAGTCTGAGGGCTTAAAACCTCTTTTTTAGGTTCTACCTCATTGAGCTCCGAACGTAAGGTCCGGACCTGAAATTTGGAGCAAAAAATCAAATTTTCAGTTTGGCTGAAATTACATGAAATATGTGTCCCCCGTGGAAGCCCATGCCATCCCAGGTGAGAAAAAATGCATCCTGAATCAAGTCTGAGGGCTTAAAACCTCTTTTTTAGGTTCTACCTCATTGAGCTCCGAACGTAAGGTCCGGACCTGAAATTTGGAGCAAAAAATCAAATTTTCAGTTTGGCTGAAATTACATGAAATATGTGTCCCCCGTGGAAGCCCATGCCATCCCAGGTGAGAAAAAAGCATCCTGAATCAAGTCTGAGGGCTAAAACCTCTGTAACAGGTTTTACCACATTGAGCTCAGAACGTAAGGTCCGGACCTGAAATTTGGAGCAAAAAATCAAATTTTCAGTTTGGCTGAAATTACATGGAATATGTGTCCCCTGTGGAAGCCCATGCCATCCCAGGTGAGAAAAATGCATCCTGAATCAAGTCTGAGTGCTAAAACCTTTGTAACGGGTTTTACCACATTGCGCTCAGAACGTAAGGTCGGGACCTGAAATTTGAAGCCAAAATTCAAATTTTCAGTTTGGCTGAAATTACATGAAATATGTGTCCCCCGTGGAAGCCCCTGTCATCCCAGGTGAGAAAAATGCATCCTGAATCAAGTCTGAGTGCTAAAACCTCTGTAACGGGTTTTACCACATTGCGCTCAGAACGTAAGGTCGGGACCTGAAATTTGAAGCCAAAAATCAAATTTTCAGTTTGGCTGAAATTACATGAAATATGTGTCCCCCGTGGAAGCCCATGCCATCCCAGGTGAGAAAAATGCATCCTGAATCAAGTCTGAGTGCTAAAACCTCTGTTTTGGGTTTTACCACATTGACCTCAGAACGTAAGGTCGGGACCTGAAATTTGGAGCAAAAATTCAAATTTTCAGTTTGGCTGAAATTACATGAAATATGTGTCCCCCGTGGAAGCCCATGCCATCCCAGGTCAGAAAAATGCATCCTGAATCAAGTCTGAGGGCTAAAACCTCTGTTTCGGATTTTACAACATTGAGCTCCGAACGTAAGGTCCGGACATGAAATTTGGAGCCAAAATTCAAATTTTCAGTTTGGCTGAAATTACATGAAATATGTGTCCCCCATGGAAGCCCATGTCATCCCAGGTGAGAAAAATGCATCCTGAATCAAGTCTGAGGGCTAAAACCTCTGTAACAGGTTTTACCACATTGAGCTCAGAAGGTAAGGTCGGGACCTGAAATTTGGAGCCAAAAATCAAATTTTCAGTTTGGCTGAAATTACATGAAATATGTGTCCCCCGTGGAAGCCCATGCCATCCCAGGTGAAAAAAATGCATCCTGAATCAAGTCTGAGGGCTTAAAACCTCTTTTTTAGGTTCTACCTCATTGAGCTCCGAACGTAAGGTCCGGACATGAAATTTGGAGCAAAAAATCAAATTTTCAGTTTGGCTGAAATTACATGAAATATGTGTCCCCCATGGAAGCCCATGCCATCCCAGGTGAGAAAAAAGCATCCTGAATCAAGTCTGAGGGCTAAAACCTCTGTAACAGGTTTTACCACATTGAGCTCAGAACGTAAGGTTCTGAGAATTTGGAAATTTGGAGCAAATTTGGAATTTTGCTCCAAATTTGGAAATTTGGAGCAAAAAATCAAATTTTCAGTTTGGCTGAAATTACATGAAATATGTGTCCCCTGTGAAAGCCCATGCCATCCCAGGTGAGAAAAATGCATCCTGAATCAAGTCTGAGTGCTAAAACCTCTGTAACAGGTTTTACCACATTGAGCTCAGAACGTAAGGTCGGGACCTGAAATTTGGAGCCAAAAATCAAATTTTCAGTTTGGCTGAAATTACATGAAATATGTGTCCCCTGTGGAAGCCCATGCCATCCCAGGTGAGAAAAATGCATCCTGAATCAAGTCTGAGTGCTAAAACCTCTGTTTTGGGTTTTACCACATTGAGCTCAGAACGTAAGGTCAGGACCTGAAATTTGGAGCAAAAAAATCAAATTTTCAGTTTGGCTAAAATTACATGAAATATGTGTCCCCCATGGAAGCCCATGCCATCCCAGGTGAGAAAAATGCATCCTGAATCAAGTCTGAGTGCTAAAACCTCTGTAACGGGTTTTACCACATTGAACTCAGAACGTAAGGTCGGGACCTGAAATTTGGAGCCAAAATTCAAATTTTCAGTTTGGCTGAAATTACATGAAATATGTGTCCCCTGTGGAAGCCCATGCCATCCCAGGTGAGAAAAATGCATCCTGAATCAAGTCTGAGTGCTAAAACCTCTGTAACGGGTTTTACCACATTGCGCTCAGAACGTAAGGTCGGGACCTAAAATTTGAAGCCAAAAATCAAATTTTCAGTTTGGCTGAAATTACATGAAATATGTGTCCCCCGTGGAAGCCCATGCCATTCCAGGTGAGAAAAATGCATCCTGAATCAAGTCTGAGGGCTAAAACCTCTGTAACCGGTTTTACCACATTGAGCTCAGAACGTAAGGTCGGGACCTGAAATTTGGAGCAAAAAATCAAATTTTCAGTTTGGCTGAAATTACATGAAATATGTGTCCCCTGTGAAAGCCCATGCCATCCCAGGTGAGAAAAATGCATCCTGAATCAAGTCTGAGTGCTAAAACCTCTGTTTTGGGTTTTACCACATTGACCTCAGAACGTAAGGTCGGGACCTGAAATTTGGAGCAAAAATTCAAATTTTCAGTTTGGCTGAAATTACATGAAATATGTGTCCCCCATGGAAGCCCATGCCATCCCAGGTGAGAAAAATGCATCCTGAATCAAGTCTGAGTGCTAAAACCTCTGTAACGGGTTTTACCACATTGAACTCAGAACGTAAGGTCGGGACCTGAAATTTGGAGCCAAAATTCAAATTTTCAGTTTGGCTGAAATTACATGAAATATGTGTCCCCTGTGGAAGCCCATGCCATCCCAGGTGAGAAAAATGCATCCTGAATCAAGTCTGAGTGCTAAAACCTCTGTAACGGGTTTTACCACATTGCGCTCAGAACGTAAGGTCGGGACCTAAAATTTGAAGCCAAAAATCAAATTTTCAGTTTGGCTGAAATAACATGAAATATGTGTCCCCCGTGGAAGCCCATGCCATTCCAGGTGAGAAAAATGCATCCTGAATCAAGTCTGAGGGCTAAAACCTCTGTAACCGGTTTTACCACATTGAGCTCAGAACGTAAGGTCGGGACCTGAAATTTGGAGCCAAAAATCAAATTTTCAGTTTGGCTGAAATAACATGAAATATGTGTCCCCCGTGGAAGCCCATGCCATCCCAGGTGAGAAAAATGCATCCTGAATCAAGTCTGAGGGCTAAAACCTCTGTTTTGGGTTTTACCACATTGAGCTCAGAACGTAAGGTCGGGACCTGAAATTTGGAGCCAAAATTCAAATTTTCAGTTTGGCTGAAATTACATGAAATATGTGTCCCCCGTGGAAGCCCATGCCATCCCAGGTTAAAAAAATGCATCCTGAATCAAGTCTGAGGGCTTAAAACCTCTTTTTTAGGTTCTACCTCATTGAGCTCCGAACGTAAGGTCCGGACATGAAATTTGGAGCAAAAAATCAAATTTTCAGTTTGGCTGAAATTACATGAAATATGTGTCCCCCATGGAAGCCCATGCCATCCCAGGTGAGAAAAAAGCATCCTGAATCAAGTCTGAGGGCTAAAACCTCTGTAACAGGTTTTACCACATTGAGCTCAGAACGTAAGGTTCTGAGAATTTGGAAATTTGGAGCAAATTTGGAATTTTGCTCCAAATTTGGAAATTTGGAGCAAAAAATCAAATTTTCAGTTTGGCTGAAATTACATGAAATATGTGTCCCCTGTGAAAGCCCATGCCATCCCAGGTGAGAAAAATGCATCCTGAATCAAGTCTGAGTGCTAAAACCTCTGTTTTGGGTTTTACCACATTGAGCTCAGAACGTAAGGTCGGGACCTGAAATTTGGAGCAAAAAAATCAAATTTTCAGTTTGGCTGAAATTACATGAAATATGTGTCCCCCATGGAAGCCCATGCCATCCCAGGTGAGAAAAATGCATCCTGAATCAAGTCTGAGTGCTAAAACCTCTGTAACGGGTTTTACCACATTGACCTCAGAACGTAAGGTCGGGACCTGAAATTTGGAGCCAAAATTCAAATTTTCAGTTTGGCTGAAATTACATGAAATATGTGTCCCCTGTGGAAGCCCATGCCATCCCAGGTGAGAAAAATGCATCCTGAATCAAGTCTGAGTGCTAAAACCTCTGTAACGGGTTTTACCACATTGCGCTCAGAACGTAAGGTCGGGACCTAAAATTTGAAGCCAAAAATCAAATTTTCAGTTTGGCTGAAATTACATGAAATATGTGTCCCCCGTGGAAGCCCATGCCATTCCAGGTGAGAAAAATGCATCCTGAATCAAGTCTGAGGGCTAAAACCTCTGTAACCGGTTTTACCACATTGAGCTCAGAACGTAAGGTCGGGACCTGAAATTTGGAGCCAAAAATCAAATTTTCAGTTTGGCTGAAATAACATGAAATATGTGTCCCCCGTGGAAGCCCATGCCATCCCAGGTGAGAAAAATGCATCCTGAATCAAGTCTGAGGGCTAAAACCTCTGTTTTGGGTTTTACCACATTGAGCTCAGAACGTAAGGTCGGGACCTGAAATTTGGAGCAAAAAATCAAATTTTCAGTTTGGCTGAAATAACATGAAATATGTGTCCCCTGTTGAAGCCCATGCCATCCCAGGTGAGAAAAATGCATCCTGAATCAAGTCTGAGTGCTAAAACCTCTGTAACGGGTTTTACCACATTGACCTCAGAACGTAAGGTCGGGACCTGAAATTTGGAGCCAAAATTCAAATTTTCAGTTTGGCTGAAATTACATGAAATATGTGTCCCCCGTGGAAGCCCATGCCATCCCAGGTGAGAAAAATGCATCCTGAATCAAGTCTGAGGGCTAAAACCTCTGTTTCGGATTTTACAACATTGAGCTCCGAACGTAAGGTCCGGACATGAAATTTGGAGCCAAAATTCAAATTTTCAGTTTGGCTGAAATTACATGAAATATGTGTCCCCCATGGAAGCCCATGTCATCCCAGGTGAGAAAAATGCATCCTGAATCAAGTCTGAGGGCTAAAACCTCTGTAACAGGTTTTACCACATTGAGCTCAGAACGTAAGGTCGGGACCTGAAATTTGGAGCCAAAAATCAAATTTTCAGTTTGGCTGAAATTACATGAAATATGTGTCCCCCGTGGAAGCCCATGCCATCCCAGGTGAGAAAAAATGCATCCTGAATCAAGTCTGAGGGCTTAAAACCTCTTTTTTAGGTTCTACCTCATTGAGCTCCGAACGTAAGGTCCGGACCTGAAATTTGGAGCAAAAAATCAAATTTTCAGTTTGGCTGAAATTACATGAAATATGTGTCCCCCGTGGAAGCCCATGCCATCCCAGGTGAGAAAAAATGCATCCTGAATCAAGTCTGAGGGCTTAAAACCTCTTTTTTAGGTTCTACCTCATTGAGCTCCGAACGTAAGGTCCGGACATGAAATTTGGAGCAAAAAATCAAATTTTCAGTTTGGCTGAAATTACATGAAATATGTGTCCCCCGTGGAAGCCCATGCCATCCCAGGTGAGAAAAAAGCATCCTGAATCAAGTCTGAGGGCTAAAACCTCTGTAACAGGTTTTACCACATTGAGCTCAGAACGTAAGGTTCTGAGAATTTGGAAATTTGGAGCAAATTTGGAATTTTGCTCCAAATTTGGAAATTTAGAGCAAAAAATCAAATTTTCAGTTTGGCTGAAATTACATGAAATATGTGTCCCCTGTGGAAGCCCATGCCATCCCAGGTGAGAAAAATGCATCCTGAATCAAGTCTGAGTGCTAAAACCTCTGTAACGGGTTTTACCACATTGCGCTCAGAACGTAAGGTCGGGACCTGAAATTTGAAGCCAAAATTCAAATTTTCAGTTTGGCTGAAATTACATGAAATATGTGTCCCCCGTGGAAGCCCATGCCATCCCAGGTGAGAAAAATGCATCCTGAATCAAGTCTGAGTGCTAAAACCTCTGTAACCGGTTTTACCACATTGAGCTCAGAACGTAAGGTCGGGACCTGAAATTTGAGGCAAAAAAATCAAATTTTCAGTTTGGCTGAAATTACATGAAATATGTGTCCCCCATGGAAGCCCATGCCATCCCAGGTGAGAAAAATGCATCCTGAATCAAGTCTGAGGGC
The DNA here is from genome assembly GCF_033239565.1 of Halichoeres trimaculatus. Classification (NCBI taxonomy): domain Eukaryota; kingdom Metazoa; phylum Chordata; class Actinopteri; order Labriformes; family Labridae; genus Halichoeres; species Halichoeres trimaculatus. The sequence goes on from NW_027437275.1 coordinate 28,236, forward strand.
TAAAACCTCTGTAACCGGTTTTACCACATTGCGCTCAGAACGTAAGGTCGGGACCTGAAATTTGGAGCAAAAAAATCAAATTTTCAGTTTGGCTGAAATTACATGAAATATGTGTCCCCTGTGGAAGCCCATGCCATCCCAGGTGAGAAAAATGCATCCTGAATCAAGTCTGAGTGCTAAAACCTCTGTAACAGGTTTTACCACATTGAGCTCAGAACGTAAGGTCGGGACCTGAAATTTGGAGCCAAAATTCAAATTTTCAGTTTGGCTGAAATTACATGAAATATGTGTCCCCTGTGGAAGCCCATGCCATCCCAGGTGAGAAAAATGCATCCTGAATCAAGTCTGAGTGCTAAAACCTCTGTTTTGGGTTTTACCACATTGAGCTCAGAACGTAAGGTCGGGACCTGAAATTTGAGGCAAAAAAATCAAATTTTCAGTTTGGCTGAAATTACATGAAATATGTGTCCCCCATGGAAGCCCATGCCATCCCAGGTGAGAAAAATGCATCCTGAATCAAGTCTGAGGGCTAAAACCTCTGTAACAGGTTTTACCACATTGAGCTCAGAACGTAAGGTCGGGACCTGAAATTTGAGGCAAAAAAATCAAATTTTCAGTTTGGCTGAAATTACATGAAATATGTGTCCCCCATGGAAGCCCATGCCATCCCAGGTGAGAAAAATGCATCCTGAATCAAGTCTGAGGGCTAAAACCTCTGTAACCGGTTTTACCACATTGCGCTCAGAACGTAAGGTCGGGACCTGAAATTTGGAGCAAAAAAATCAAATTTTCAGTTTGGCTGAAATTACATGAAATATGTGTCCCCCATGGAAGCCCATGCCATCCCAGGTGAGAAAAATGCATCCTGAATCAAGTCTGAGGGCTAAAACCTCTGTAACAGGTTTTACCACATTGAACTCAGAACGAAGGTCGGGACCTGAAATTTGGAGCCAAAATTCAAATTTTCAGTTTGGCTGAAATTACATGAAATATGTGTCCCCTGTGGAAGCCCATGCCATCCCAGGTGAGAAAAATGCATCCTGAATCAAGTCTGAGTGCTAAAACCTCTGTAACGGGTTTTACCACATTGCGCTCAGAACGTAAGGTCGGGACCTAAAATTTGAAGCCAAAAATCAAATTTTCAGTTTGGCTGAAATTACATGAAATATGTGTCCCTTGTGGAAGCCCATGCCATCCCAGGTGAGAAAAAATGCATCCTGAATCAAGTCTGAGGGCTTAAAACCTCTTTTTTAGGTTCTACCTCATTGAGCTCCGAACGTAAGGTCCGGACCTGAAATTTGGAGCAAAAAATCAAATTTTCAGTTTGGCTGAAATTACATGAAATATGTGTCCCCCGTGGAAGCCCATGCCATCCCAGGTGAGAAAAAATGCATCCTGAATCAAGTCTGAGGGCTTAAAACCTCTTTTTTAGGTTCTACCTCATTGAGCTCCGAACGTAAGGTCCGGACATGAAATTTGGAGCAAAAAATCAAATTTTCAGTTTGGCTGAAATTACATGAAATATGTGTCCCCCGTGGAAGCCCATGCCATCCCAGGTGAGAAAAAAGCATCCTGAATCAAGTCTGAGGGCTAAAACCTCTGTAACAGGTTTTACCACATTGAGCTCAGAACGTAAGGTCCGGACATGAAATTTGGAGCAAAAAATCAAATTTTCAGTTTGGCTGAAATTACATGGAATATGTGTCCCCTGTGGAAGCCCATGCCATCCCAGGTGAGAAAAATGCATCCTGAATCAAGTCTGAGTGCTAAAACCTTTGTAACGGGTTTTACCACATTGCGCTCAGAACGTAAGGTCGGGACCTGAAATTTGAAGCCAAAATTCAAATTTTCAGTTTGGCTGAAATTACATGAAATATGTGTCCCCCGTGGAAGCCCCCGTCATCCCAGGTGAGAAAAATGCATCCTGAATCAAGTCTGAGTGCTAAAACCTCTGTAACGGGTTTTACCACATTGCGCTCAGAACGTAAGGTCGGGACCTGAAATTTGAAGCCAAAAATCAAATTTTCAGTTTGGCTGAAATTACATGAAATATGTGTCCCCCGTGGAAGCCCATGCCATCCCAGGTGAGAAAAATGCATCCTGAATCAAGTCTGAGTGCTAAAACCTCTGTAACGGGTTTTACCACATTGACCTCAGAACGTAAGGTCGGGACCTGAAATTTGGAGCAAAAATTCAAATTTTCAGTTTGGCTGAAATTACATGAAATATGTGTCTCCCGTGGAAGCCCATGCCATCCCAGGTCAGAAAAATGCATCCTGAATCAAGTCTGAGGGCTAAAACCTCTGTTTCGGATTTTACAACATTGAGCTCCGAACGTAAGGTCGGGACATGAAATTTGGAGCCAAAATTCAAATTTTCAGTTTGGCTGAAATTACATGAAATATGTGTCCCCCATGGAAGCCCATGTCATCCCAGGTGAGAAAAATGCATCCTGAATCAAGTCTGAGGGCTAAAACCTCTGTAACGGGTTTTACCACATTGACCTCAGAACGTAAGGTCCGGACCTGAAATTTGGAGCAAAAAAATCAAATTTTCAGTTTGGCTGAAATTACATGAAATATGTGTCCCCCGTGGAAGCCCATGCCATCCCAGGTGAGAAAAAATTCATCCTGAATCAAGTCTGAGGGCTTAAAACCTCTTTTTTAGGTTCTACCTCATTGAGCTCCGAACGTAAGGTCCGGACATGAAATTTGGAGCAAAAAATCAAATTTTCAGTTTGGCTGAAATTACATGAAATATGTGTCCCCCGTGGAAGCCCATGCCATCCCAGGTGAGAAAAAAGCATCCTGAATCAAGTCTGAGGGCTAAAACCTCTGTAACAGGTTTTACCACATTGAGCTCAGAACGTAAGGTCCGGACATGAAATTTGGAGCAAAAAATCAAATTTTCAGTTTGGCTGAAATTACATGGAATATGTGTCCCCTGTGGAAGCCCATGCCATCCCAGGTGAGAAAAATGCATCCTGAATCAAGTCTGAGTGCTAAAACCTTTGTAACGGGTTTTACCACATTGCGCTCAGAACGTAAGGTCGGGACCTGAAATTTGAAGCCAAAATTCAAATTTTCAGTTTGGCTGAAATTACATGAAATATGTGTCCCCCGTGGAAGCCCCCGTCATCCCAGGTGAGAAAAATGCATCCTGAATCAAGTCTGAGTGCTAAAACCTCTGTAACGGGTTTTACCACATTGCGCTCAGAACGTAAGGTCGGGACCTGAAATTTGAAGCCAAAAATCAAATTTTCAGTTTGGCTGAAATTACATGAAATATGTGTCCCCCGTGGAAGCCCATGCCATCCCAGGTGAGAAAAATGCATCCTGAATCAAGTCTGAGTGCTAAAACCTCTGTAACGGGTTTTACCACATTGACCTCAGAACGTAAGGTCGGGACCTGAAATTTGAAGCCAAAAATCAAATTTTCAGTTTGGCTGAAATTACATGAAATATGTGTCCCCCGTGGAAGCCCATGCCATCCCAGGTCAGAAAAATGCATCCTGAATCAAGTCTGAGGGCTAAAACCTCTGTTTCGGATTTTACAACATTGAGCTCCGAACGTAAGGTCCGGACATGAAATTTGGAGCCAAAATTCAAATTTTCAGTTTGGCTGAAATTACATGAAATATGTGTCCCCCATGGAAGCCCATGTCATCCCAGGTGAGAAAAATGCATCCTGAATCAAGTCTGAGGGCTAAAACCTCTGTAACAGGTTTTACCACATTGAGCTCAGAAGGTAAGGTCGGGACCTGAAATTTGGAGCCAAAAATCAAATTTTCAGTTTGGCTGAAATTACATGAAATATGTGTCCCCCGTGGAAGCCCATGCCATCCCAGGTGAGAAAAAATGCATCCTGAATCAAGTCTGAGGGCTTAAAACCTCTTTTTTAGGTTCTACCTCATTGAGCTCCGAACGTAAGGTCCGGACATGAAATTTGGAGCAAAAAATCAAATTTTCAGTTTGGCTGAAATTACATGAAATATGTGTCCCCCGTGGAAGCCCATGCCATCCCAGGTGAGAAAAAAGCATCCTGAATCAAGTCTGAGGGCTAAAACCTCTGTAACAGGTTTTACCACATTGAGCTCAGAACGTAAGGTTCTGAGAATTTGGAAATTTGGAGCAAATTTGGAATTTTGCTCCAAATTTGGAAATTTGGAGCAAAAAATCAAATTTTCAGTTTGGCTGAAATTACATGGAATATGTGTCCCCCATGGAAGCCCATGCCATCCCAGGTGAGAAAAATGCATCCTGAATCAAGTCTGAGTGCTAAAACCTCTGTAACGGGTTTACCACATTGCGCTCAGAACGTAAGGTCGGGACCTGAAATTTGAAGCCAAAATTCAAATTTTCAGTTTGGCTGAAATTACATGAAATATGTGTCCCCCGTGGAAGCCCATGCCATACCAGGGGAGAAAAATGCATCCTGAATCAAGTCTGAGGGCTAAAACCTCTGTAACAGGTTTTACCACATTGACCTCAGAACGTAAGGTCCGGACCTGAAATTTGAAGCAAAAAATCAAATTTTCAGTTTGGCTGAAATAACATGAAATATGTGTCCCCCGTGGAAGCCCATGCCATCCCAGGTGAGAAAAATGCATCCTGAATCAAGTCTGAGTGCTAAAACCTCTGTAACGGGTTTTACCACATTGACCTCAGAACGTAAGGCTGGGACCTGAAATTTGGAGCCAAAAATCAAATTTTCAGTTTGGCTGAAATTACATGAAATATGTGTCCCCCGTGGAAGCCCATGCCATCCCAGGTGAGAAAAATGCATCATGAATCAAGTCTGAGGGCTAAAACCTCTGTAACAGGTTTTACCACATTTACCTCAGAACGTAAGGTCCGGACATGAAATTTAGAGCCAAAATTCAAATTTTCAGTTTGGCTGAAATTACATGAAATATGTGTCCCCTGTGGAAGCCCATGCCATCCCAGGTGAGAAAAATGCATCCTGAATCAAGTCTGAGTGCAAAAACCTCTGTTTTGGGTTTTACCACATTGAGCTCAGAACGTAAGGTCGGGACCTGAAATTTGGAGCAAAAAATCAAATTTTTAATGTGGCTGAAATTACCTGAAATCTGTGTCCCCTGTTGAAGCCCATGCCATCCCAGGTGAGAAAAATGCATCCTGAATCAAGTCTGAGTGCTAAAACCTCTGTAACCGGTTTTACCACATTGCGCTCAGAACGTAAGGTCGGGACCTGAAATTTGAAGCCAAAATTCAAATTTTCAGTTTGGCTGAAATTACATGAAATACGTGTCCCCCGTGGAAGCCCATGCCATCCCAGGTGAGAAAAATGCATCCTGAATCAAGTCTGAGGGCTAAAACCTCTGTAACGGGTTTTACCACATTGAGCTCAGTACGTAAGGTCCGGACCTGAAATTTGGAGCCAAAAATCAAATTTTCAGTTTGGCTGAAATTACATGAAATATGTGTCCCCTGTGGAAGCCCATGCCATCCCAGGTGAGAAAAATGCATCCTGAATCAAGTCTGAGGGCTAAAACTTCTGTTTTGGGTTTTACCAAATTGAGCTCAGAAGGTAAGGTCGGGACCTGAAATTTGGAGCAAAAAATCAAATTTTTAGTTTGGCTGAAATTACATGAAATATGTGTCCCCCGTGGAAGCCCCTGCCATCCCAGGTGAGAAAAATGCATCCTGAATCAAGTCTGAGGGCTAAAACCTCTGTAAAAGGGGTTTTACCACGTTGAGCTGAGAACGTAAGGTCGGGACCTGAAATTTGGAGCAAAAAATCAAATTTTCAGTTTGGCTGAAATTACATGAAATATGTGTCCCCCATGGAAGCCCATGCCATCCCAGGTGAGAAAAATGCATCCTGAATCAAGTCTGAGGGCTAAAACCTCTGTAACAGGTTTTACCACATTGAGCTCAGAACGTAAGGTCCGGACCTGAAATTTGGAGCCAAAATTCAAATTTTCAGTTTGGCTGAAATTACATGAAATATGTGTCCCCCGTGGAAGCCCATGCCATCCCAGGTGAGAAAAATGCATCCTGAATCAAGTCTGAGGGCTAAAACCTCTGTAACAGGTTTTACCACATTGAGCTCAGAAGGTAAGGTCGGGACCTGAAATTTGGAGCAAAAAAATCAAATTTTCAGTTTGGCTGAAATTACATGAAATATGTGTCCCCCGTGGAAGCCCATGCCATCCCAGGTGAGAAAAATGCATCCTGAATCAAGTCTTAGAGCTAAAACCTCTGTTTTGGGTTTTACCACATTGACCTCAGAACGTAAGGTCCGGACCTGAAATTTGGAGCAAAAAAATCAAATTTTCAGTTTGGCTGAAATTACCTGAAATATGTGTCCCCTGTGGAAGCCCATGCCATCCCAGGTGAGAAAAATGCATCCTGAATCAAGTCTGAGTGCTAAAACCTCTGTAACCAGTTTTACCACATTGCGCTCAGAACGTAAGGTCGGGACCTGAAATTTGAAGCCAAAATTCAAATTTTCAGTTTGGCTGAAATTACATGAAATACCTGTCCCCCGTGGAAGCCCATGCCATCCCAGGTGAGAAAAATGCATCCTGAATCAAGTCTGAGTGCTAAAACCTCTGTAACCGGTTTTACCACATTGACCTCAGAACGTAAGGTCCGGACCTGAAATTTGGAGCCAAAAATCAAATTTTCAGTTTGGCTGAAATAACATGAAATATGTGTCCCCCATGGAAGCCCATGTCATCCCAGGTGAGAAAAATGCATCCTGAATCAAGTCTGAGTGCTAAAACCTCTTTTTTAGGTTCTACCTCATTGAGCTCAGAACGTAAGGTCCGGACCTGAAATTTGGAGCAAAAAATCAAATTTTCTGTTTGACTGAAATTACATGAAATATGTGTCCCCCGTGGAAGCCCATGCCATCCCAGGTGAGAAAAATGCATCCTGAATCAAGTCTGAGTGCTAAAACCTCTGTAACAGGTTTTACCACATTTACCTCAGAACGTAAGGTCGGGACCTGAAATTTGGAGCAAAAAATCAAATTTTTAATGTGGCTGAAATTACATGAAATCTGTGTCCCCTGTTGAAGCCCATGCCATCCCAGGTGAGAAAAATGCATCCTGAATCAAGTCTGAGTGCTAAAACCTCTGTAACGGGTTTTACCACATTGCGCTCAGAACGTAAGGTCGGGACCTGAAATTTGAAGCCAAAATTCAAATTTTCAGTTTGGCTGAAATTACATGAAATATGTGTCCCCCGTGGAAGCCCATGCCATCCCAGGTGAGAAAAATGCATCCTGAATCAAGTCTGAGTGCTAAAACCTCTGTAACCGGTTTTACCACATTGAGCTCAGAACGTAAGGTCCGGACCTGAAATTTGGAGCCAAAAATCAAATTTTCAGTTTGGCTGAAATTACATGAAATATGTGTCCCCCGTGGAAGCCCATGCCATCCCAGGTGAGAAAAATGCATCCTGAATCAAGTCTGAGGGCTAAAACCTCTGTTTTGGGTTTTACCACAATGAGCTCAGAACGTAAGGTCCGGACCTGAAATTTGGAGCAAAAAATCAAATTTTCAGTTTGGCTGAAATTACATGAAATATGTGTCCCCCGTGGAAGCCCATGCCATCCCAGGTGAGAAAAATGCATCCTGAATCAAGTCTGAGTGCTAAAACCTCTGTAACAGGTTTTACCACATTGAGCTCAGAACGTAAGGTCTGGACCTGATATGTGGAGCCAAAATTCAAATTTTCAGTTTGGCTGAAATTACATGAAATATGTGTCCCCCGTGGAAGCCCATGCCATCCCAGGTGAGAAAAATGCATCCTGAATCAAGTCTGAGAGCTAAAACCTCTGTTTTGGGTTTTACCACATTGACCTCAGAACGTAAGGTCCGGACCTGAAATTTGGAGCAAAAAAATCAAATTTTCAGTTTGGCTGAAATTACATGAAATATGTGTCCCCCGTGGAAACCCATGCCATCCCAGGTGAGAAAAATGCATCCTGAATCAAGTCTGAGGGCTAAAACCTCTGTAACGGGTTTTACCACATTGAGCTCAGAACGTAAGGTCGGGACCTGAAATTTGGAGCAAAAAAATCAAATTTTCAGTTTGGCTGAAATTACATGAAATATGTGTCCCCCGTGGAAGCCCATGCCATCCCAGGTGAGAAAAATGCATCCTGAATCAAGTCTGAGGGCTAAAACCTCTGTAACGGGTTTTACCACATTGAACTCAGAATGTATGGTCGGGACCTGAAATTTGAAGCCAAAATTCAAATTTTCAGTTTGGCTGAAATAACATGAAATATGTGTCCCCCGTGGAAGCCCATGCCATCCCAGGTGAGAAAAATGCATCCTGAATCAAGTCTGAGTGCTAAAACCTCTGTAATGGGTTTTACTACATTGAGCTCAGAACGTAAGGTCGGGACCTGAAATTTGGAGCAAAAAATCAAATTTTCAGTTTGGCTGAAATTACATGAAATATGTGTCCCCCGTGGAAGCCCATGCCATCCCAGGTGAGAAAAATGCATCCTGAATCAAGTCTGAGGGCTAAAACCTCTGTAACGGGTTTTACCACATTGAGCTCAGAACGTAAGGTCGGGACCTGAAATTTGGAGCCAAAAATCAAATTTTCAGTTTGGCTGAAATAACATGAAATATGTGTCCCCCGTGGAAGCCCATGCCATCCCAGGTGAGAAAAATGCATCCTGAATCAAGTCCGAGAGCTAAAACCTCTGTTTTGGGTTTTACCACATTGACCTCAGAACGTAAGGTCCGGACCTGAAATTTGGAGCAAAAAAATCAAATTTTCAGTTTGGCTGAAATTAGATGAAATATGTGTCCCCCCTGGAAACCCATGCCATCCCAGGTGAGAAAAATGCATCCTGAATCAAGTCTGAGGGCTAAAACCTCTGTAACGGGTTTTACCACATTGAGCTCAGAACGTAAGGTCGGGACCTGAAATTTGGAGCAAAAAAAAAAAATTTTCAGTTTGGCTGAAATTACATGAAATATGTGTCCCCCGTGGAAGCCCATGCCATCCCAGGTGAGAAAAATGCATCCTGAATCAAGTCTGAGAGCTAAAACCTCTGTAACGGGTTTTACCACATTGAACTCAGAACGTAAGGTCGGGACCTGAAATTTGGAGCAAAAAAATCAAATTTTCAGTTTGGCTGAAATAACATGAAATATGTGTCCCTTCTGGAAGCCCATGCCATCCCAGGTGAGAAAAATGCATCCTGAATCAAGTCTGAGAGCTAAAACCTCTGTAACGGGTTTAACCACATTGAACTCAGAACGTAAGGTCGGGACCTGAAATTTGGAGCAAAAAAATCAAATTTTCAGTTTGGCTGAAATAACATGAAATATGTGTCCCCCGTGGAAGCCCATGCCATCCCAGGTGAGAAAAATGCATCCTGAATCAAGTCTGAGGGCTAAAACCTCTGTTTTGGGTTTTACCACATTGAGCTCAGAACGTAAGGTCGGGACCTGAAATTTGGAGCCAAAAATCAAATTTTCAGTTTGGCTGAAATTACATGAAATATGTGTCCCCCGTGGAAGCCCATGCCATCCCAGGTGAGAAAAATGCATCCTGAATCAAGTCTGAGGGCTAAAACCTCTGTTTTGGGTTTTACCACATTGAGCTCAGAACGTAAGGTCCGGACCTGAAATTTGGAGCCAAAAATCAAATTTTCAGTTTGTCTGAAATAACATGAAATATGTGTCCCCTGTGGAAGTCCATGCCATCCCAGGTGAGAAAAATGCATCCTGAATCAAGGCTGAGGGCTAAAACCTCTGTAACGGGTTTTACCACATTGAGCTCAGAATGTAAGGTCGGGACCTGAAATTTGGAGCCAAAAATCAAATTTTCAGTTTGGCTGAAATTACATGAAATATGTGTCCCCCGTGGAAGCCCATGCCATCCCAGGTGAGAAAAATGCATCCTGAATCAAGTCTGAGTGCTAAAACCTCTGTAACGGGTTTTACCACATTGAGCTCAGAAGGTAAGGTCGGGACCAAAGATTTGGAGCAAAAAAATCAAATTTTCAGTTCGGCTGAAATTACATGAAATACGTGTCCCCCGTGGAAGCCCATGCCATCCCAGGTGAGAAAAATGCATCCTGAATCAAGTCTGAGGGCTAAAACCTCTGTTTTGGGTTTTACCACATATACCTCAGAACGTAAAGTCCGGACCTGAAATTTGGAGCAAAAAAATCAAATTTTCAGTTTGGCTGAAATTACATGAAATATGTGTCCCCCGTGGAAACCCATGCCATCCCAGGTGAGAAAAATGCATCCTGAATCAAGTCTGAGGGCTAAAACCTCTGTAACGGGTTTTACCACATTGAGCTCAGAACGTAAGGTCGGGACCTGAAATTTGGAGCAAAAAAATCAAATTTTCAGTTTGGCTGAAATTACATGAAATATGTGTCCCCCGTGGAAGCCCATGCCATCCCAGGTGAGAAAAATGCATCCTGAATCAAGTCTGAGAGCTAAAACCTCTGTAACGGGTTTTACCACATTGAACTCAGAACGTAAGGTCGGGACCTGAAATTTGGAGCCAAAATTCAAATTTTCAGTTTGGCTGAAATTACATGAAAAATAGGGCCCCCGTGGAAGCCCATGCCATACCAGGGGAGAAAAATGCATCCTGAATCAAGTCTGAGGGCTAAAACCTCTGTAACGGGTTTTACCACATTGAGCTCAGAACGTAAGGTCGGGACCTGAAATTTGGAGCCAAAAATCAAATTTTCAGTTTGGCTGAAATTACATGAAATATGTGTCCCCCGTGGAAGCCCATGCCATCCCAGGTGAGAAAAATGCATCCTGAATCAAGTCTGAGTGCTAAAACCTCTGTAACGGGTTTTACCACATTGAACTCAGAACGTAAGGTCGGGACCTGAAATTTGGAGCAAAAAATCAAATTTTCAGTTTGGCTGAAATTACATGAAATATGTGTCCCCCGTGGAAGCCCATGCCATCCCAGGTGAGAAAAATGCATCCTGAATCAAGTCTGAGTGCTAAAACCTCTGTAACGGGTTTTACCACATTGAACTCAGAACGTAAGGTCGGGACCTGAAATTTGGAGCCAAAATTCAAATTTTCAGTTTGGCTGAAATTACATGAAATATGTGTCCCCTGTGGAAGCCCATGCCATCCCAGGTGAGAAAAATGCATCCTGAATCAAGTCTGAGGGCTAAAACCTCTGTTTTGGGTTTTACCACATTGAGCTCAGAACGTAAGGTCGGGACCTGAAATTTGGAGCAAAAAATCAAATTTTTAATGTGGCTGAAATTACATGAAATCTGTGTCCCCTGTTGAAGCCCATGCCATCCCAGGTGAGAAAAATGCATCCTGAATCAAGTCTGAGTGCTAAAACCTCTGTAACCGGTTTTACCACATTGACCTCAGAACGTAAGGTCCGGACCTGAAATTTGGAGCCAAAAATCAAATTTTCAGTTTGGCTGAAATTACATGAAATATGTGTCCCCCATGGAAGCCCATGTCATCCCAGGTGAGAAAAATGCATCCTGAATCAAGTCTGAGTGCTAAAACCTCTTTTTTAGGTTCTACCTCATTGAGCTCAGAACGTAAGGTCGGGACCTGAAATTTGGAGCAAAAAATCAAATTTTCAGTTTGGCTGAAATTACATGAAATATGTGTCCCCCGTGGAAGCCCATGCCATCCCAGGTGAGAAAAATGCATCCTGAATCAAGTCTGAGTGCTAAAACCTCTGTAACAGGTTTGACCACATTGAGCTCAGAGCGTAAGGTCCGGGACCTGAAATTTGGAGCAAAAAATCAAATTTTCAGTTTGGCTGAAATTACATGAAATATGTGTCCCCCGTGGAAGCCCATGCCATTCCAGGTGAGAAAAATGCATCCTGAATCAAGTCTGAGGGCTAAAACCTCTGTAACGGGTTTTACCACATTGACCTCAGAACGTAAGGTCCGGACCTGAAATTTGGAGCCAAAAATCAAATTTTCAGTTTGGCTGAAATTACATGAAATATGTGTCCCCCCTGGAAGCCCATGCCATCCCAGGTGAGAAAAATGCATCCTGAATCAAGTCTGAGGGCTAAAACCTCTGTAACAGGTTTTACCAAATTGAGCTCAGAACGTAAGGTCGGGACCTGAAATTTGGAGCCAAAAATCAAATTTTCAGTTTGGCTGAAATTACATGAAAAATGGGGCCCCCGTGGAAGCCCATGCCATCCCAGGTGAGAAAAATGCATCCTGAATCAAGTCTGAGGGCTAATACCTCTGTAACAGGTTTTACCAAATTGAGCTCAGAATGTAAGGTCAGACCTGAAATTTGGAGCAAAAAAATCAAATTTTCAGTTTGGCTGAAATTACATGAAATATGTGTCCCCCCTGGAAGCCCATGCCATCCCAGGTGAGAAAAATGCATCCTGAATCATGGCTGAGTGCTAATACCTCTGTAACAGGTTTTACCACATTGACCTCAGAACGTAAGGTCGGGACCTGAAACTTGGAGCCAAAAATCAAATTTTCAGTTTGGCTGAAATAACATGAAATATGTGTCCCCCGTTAAAGCCCATGCCATCCCAGGTGAGAAAAATGCATCCTGAATCAAGTCTGAGGGCTAAAACCTCTGTAACAGGTTTTACCAAATTGAGCTCAGAATGTAAGGTCAGACCTGAAATTTGGAGCAAAAAAATCAAATTTTCAGTTTGGCTGAAATTACATGAAATATGTGTCCCCCCTGGAAGCCCATGCCATCCCAGGTGAGAAAAATGCATCCTGAATCAAGTCTGAGGGCTAAAACCTCTGTAACAGGTTTTACCAAATTGAGCTCAGAATGTAAGGTCAGACCTGAAATTTGGAGCAAAAAAATCAAATTTTCAGTTTGGCTGAAATTACATGAAATATGTGTCCCCCCTGGAAGCCCATGCCATCCCAGGTGAGAAAAATGCATCCTGAATCATGGCTGAGTGCTAAAACCTCTGTAACGGGTTTTACCACATTGAGCTCAGAACGTAAGGTCCGGACCTGAAATTTGGAGCAAAAAAAAACAAATTTTCAGTTTGGCTGAAATTACATGAAATACGTGTCCCCCGTGGAAGCCCATGCCATACCAGGGGAGAAAAATGCATCCTGAATCAAGTCTGAGGGCTAAAACCTCTGTAACAGGGTTTACCACATTGACCTCAGAACATAAGGTCCGGACCTGAAATTTGGAGCAAAAAATCAAATTTTCAGTTTGGCTGAAATAACATGAAATATGTGTCCCCCGTGGAAGCCCATGCCATCCCAGGTGAGAAAAATGCATCCTGAATCAAGTCTGAGTGCTAAAACCTCTGTAAAGGGTTTTACCACATTGAGCTCAGAACGTAAGGTCCGGACCTGAAATTTGGAGCCAAAAATTGAATTTTCAGTTTGGCTGAAATAACATGAAATATGTGTCCCCTGTGGAAGCCCATGCCATCCCAGGTGAGAAAAATGCATCCTGAATCAAGTCTGAGGGCTAAAACCTCTGTTTTGGGTTTTACCACATTTACCTCAGAACGTAAGGTTGGGACCTGAAATTTGGAGCAAAAAATCTAATTTTCAGTTTGGCTGAAATTACATGAATTATGTGTCCCCCGTGGAAGCCCATGCCATCCCAGGTGAGAAAAATGCATCCTGAATCAAGTCTGAGTGCTAAAACCTCTGTAACGGGTTTTACCACATTGAGCTCAGAAAGTAAGGTCCGGACCTGAAATTTGGAGCAAAAATTCAAATTTTTCAGTTTGGCTGAAATTACATGAAATATGTGTCCCCCGTGGAAGCCCATGCCATACCAGGGGAGAAAAATGCATCCTGAATCAAGTCTGAGGGCTAAAACCTCTGTAACAGGTTTTACCACATTGACCTCAGAACGTAAGGTCCGGACCTGAAATTTGGAGCAAAAATTCAAATTTTCAGTTTGGCTGAAATTACATGAAATATGTGTCCCCCGTGGAAGCCCATGCCATCCCAGGTGAGAAAAAAGCATCCTGAATCAAGTCTGAGAGCTAAAACCTTTGTAACAGGTTTTACCACATTGAACTCAGACAGGGCTTGAAGCAGGAAAAAATCCTGTGCCTGAAAGCGGGGGGGGGGGGTATTTACTGCGTTTAATATTGTTTTTATTAATAATAATAATAATAATAATAATAATAATAATAATAATAATAAAAACAACATTTAACACAGTAACACTAATTTTTTTGTTCACACAAACGGTCAGTCAGCGATACAGCATAAGTACCTGTGGCCATCGCTTCTGGTAGGGTCCACAATTTTGTTGTTGGATAATTATGTTTGATATGATCAAGGCGGATGATGAAATGCTAAAGTTTACCTGAAATAGATTTAAAACCTTTTTAAATATAAATGACCCCTGTGCACACTCAAATAAAGACTACCTAAATCAGGTATTCAGCTCTGAAATGGTTGTGCTCCTTAAATATGAAAATATGCAGACTATTGAAACAAAGTAATTAAAGGAGGAGCATAATATTGCATTCAATGAAAGTTGTGAAGGTTGAAGATTAATTGAAAAAATAAAAACTAAACTGAAAAAGCTTTCTAGAAACACTGTCTACTTTAATATTTATTTACAACAGCAATTTTTCACTAATAAACTAGTACCATACTTCCTGGACTACAAGTCACTTCGTAGTACTATCATACATTTTTTGAGGTCGTATCAGTCAAAAAAATGCGTCATGAAGACGAAAATAACGTAGGCCTACATAAGTCACACTGGACCATAAGTTTCATTTATTTAGAATGATTTGGTTTGTTTACACTATTTCCAGAGTGAACTTTTTACATATAACTTTTAAAATGTTTGTTTATTAGGAGGTTTAAATACTGTTCCTACGGCTTCTCATATCTATGATCAGTTTCACTTCTCTACGTGTGCTCCTGTCTTCTCCTCCTCCCCTGCTCAAGGTGAGTGTTGCTGGTGAGATCGGTGCACTGTGAGCTTAAATGAGCTCCGTCTGATAAATGTCCTCACTTTTAACAAGTTACGGAATATTTGGCGCTAGATTGTGACTTAAATCCCGGAATCCGTTTACCATAGAGAGCAAACAAGACGCGAGTGAAGTTTTAAAACACGTTATCAGGCGCTAAACACCGGGAGCTGTCACAGTGTCCGAGACGAAGGCTGAAGACCAGCGCGTCTGGGGCGCCTGCCAGTAGAAGACTTTGCGAAGGGACCAATGAGCAAACACTGTGTGCAGGCAGTGCTCGTGGGAGTTGTGGTGTCGTAGTCTCATACTGCAATGGGTTTAGTATTTCAGATGCCGTTTCAGAAAACTACAATTAAATAATTCAACCCGCCGAAGTCGCTGGTAGGAGTGACGATTTTACTGAAATTCGTATGGATGAAAAATACATCCATGCGCGCCCGATTGCGTGATTACAGACTCGCTGGCGGCGCAGTTTTCGAGCGGGTATCCCGATTACGTGGTAAACTTGCTCTCTGAAGCCAAGCTTCTTTGTTGTCCAAAAACATCTCTCAATATCACTGCTTCATTATAAGGGGTTGCTACGCTGCTTCTGCTCTCCGCCTCCGTCATTAATTACTCTCTTCACGAAGCACATTTATCTGACAAATTAGATAAACAGTGCCATATTGGACGATCGTTCTGCCAGTCACACTCATCATAGACCAATACGCATCAAGCCACGGTATGACGTTGCGGATTTGGGCCGCTGCTGCTTGTTTGTGAAAGAGAGGCGGGAGCTGCTCTCTGCAGCTCCCGCCTCTCTTTCCTGACTGGTTCAGTCGGAACTCGATCGAGTGAAATCAACGGAGGGCAGCCAGACCGACTTGCAGGATTTCACAATCTGGCAGGTTTGTCTACGCCGGATTTCCGGCACTATGCCTGAGGTCTTCAAGCCCTGCTCAGAACGTAAGGTCGGGACCTGAAATTTGGAGCAAAAAAATCAAATTTTCAGTTTGGCTGAAATAACATGAAATATGTGTCCCTTCTGGAAGCCCATGCCATCCCAGGTGAGAAAAATGCATCCTGAATCAAGTCTGAGAGCTAAAACCTCTGTAACGGGTTTAACCACATTGAACTCAGAACGTAAGGTCGGGACCTGAAATTTGGAGCAAAAAAATCAAATTTTCAGTTTGGCTGAAATAACATGAAATATGTGTCCCCCGTGGAAGCCCATGCCATCCCAGGTGAGAAAAATGCATCCTGAATCAAGTCTGAGTGCTAAAACCTCTGTAACAGGTTTTACCACATTGAGCTCAGAACGTAAGGTCCGGACCTGAAATTTGGAGCAAAAAAATCAAATTTTCAGTTTGGCTGAAATAACATGAAATATGTGTCCCCCGTGGAAGCCCATGCCATCCCAGGTGAGAAAAATGCATCCTGAATCAAGTCTGAGGGCTAAAACCTCTGTTTTGGGTTTTACCACATTGAGCTCAGAACGTAAGGTCGGGACCTGAAATTTGGAGCCAAAAATCAAATTTTCAATTTGGCTGAAATAACATGAAATATGTGTCCCCTGTTGAAGCCCATGCCATCCCAGGTGAGAAAAATGCATCCTGAATCAAGTCTGAGTGCTAAAACCTCTGTAACGGGTTTTACTACATTGAGCTCAGAACGTAAGGTCGGGACCTGAAATTTGGAGCAAAAAATCAAATTTTCAGTTTGGCTGAAATTACATGAAATATGTGTCCCCCGTGGAAGCCCATGCCATCCCAGGTGAGACAAATGCATCCTGAATCAAGTCTGAGGGCTAAAGCCTCTGTAACGGGTTTTACCACATTGACCTCAGAACGTAAGGTCGGGACCTGAAATTTGGAGCCAAAATTCAAATTTTCAGTTTGGCTGAAATTACATGAAATATGTGTCCCCCGTGGAAGCCCATGCCATCCCAGGTGAGAAAAAATGCATCCTGAATCAAGTCTGAGGGCTTAAAACCTCTTTTTTAGGTTCTACCTCATTGAGCTCCGAACGTAAGGTCCGGACCTGAAATTTGGAGCAAAAAATCAAATTTTCAGTTTGGCTGAAATTACATGAAATATGTGTCCCCCGTGGAAGCCCATGCCATCCCAGGTGAGAAAAATGCATCCTGAATCAAGTCTGAGAGCTAAAACCTCTGTAACGGGTTTTACCACATTGAACTCAGAACGTAAGGTCGGGACCTGAAATTTGGAGCCAAAATTCAAATTTTCAGTTTGGCTGAAATTACATGAAATATGTGTCCCCTGTGGAAGCCCATGCCATCCCAGGTGAGAAAAATGCATCCTGAATCAAGTCTGAGGGCTAAAACCTCTGTTTTGGGTTAAACCACATTGAGCTCAGAACGTAAGGTCGGGACCTGAAATTTGGAGCAAAAAATCAAATTTTTAATGTGGCTGAAATTACATGAAATCTGTGTCCCCTGTTGAAGCCCATGCCATCCCAGGTGAGAAAAATGCATCCTGAATCAAGTCTGAGGGCTAAAACCTCTGTAACCGGTTTTACCACATTGCGCTCAGAACGTAAGGTCGGGACCTGAAATTTGAAGCCAAAATTCAAATTTTCAGTTTGGCTGAAATTACATGAAATACGTGTCCCCCGTGGAAGCCCATGCCATCCCAGGTGAGAAAAATGCATCCTGAATCAAGTCTGAGTGCTAAAACCTCTGTAACCGGTTTTACCACATTGAGCTCAGAACGTAAGGTCCGGACCTGAAATTTGGAGCCAAAAATCAAATTTTCAGTTTGGCTGAAATTACATGAAATATGTGTCCCCCATGGAAGCCCATGTCATCCCAGGTGAGAAAAATGCATCGTGAATCAAGTCTGAGTGCTAAAACCTCTTTTTTAGGTTCTACCTCATTGAGCTCAGAACGTAAGGTCCGGACCTGAAACTTGGAGCAAAAAATCAAATTTTCAGTTTGGCTGAAATTACATGAAATATGTGTCCCCCGTGGAAGCCCATGCCATCCCAGGTGAGAAAAATGCATCCTGAATCAAGTCTGAGGGCTAAAACCTCTGTAACAGGTTTTACCACATTGAGCTCAGAACGTAAGGTCCGGACCTGAAATTTGGAGCCAAAATTCAAATTTTCAGTTTGGCTGAAATTACATGAAATATGTGTCCCCCGTGGAAGCCCATGCCATCCCAGGTGAGAAAAATGCATCCTGAATCAAGTCTGAGGGCTAAAACCTCTGTAACAGGTTTTACCACATTGAGCTCAGAACGTAAGGTCCGGACCTGAAATTTGGAGCAAAAAATCAAATTTTCAGTTTGGCTGAAATTACATGAAATATGTGTCCCCTGTGGAAGCCCATGCCATCCCAGGTGAGAAAAATGCATCCTGAATCAAGTCTGAGGGCTAAAACCTCTGTAAAAGGGGTTTTACCACATTGAGCTGAGAACGTAAGGTCCGGACCTGAAATTTGGAGCAAAAAATCAAATTTTCTGTTTGACTGAAATTACATGAAATATGTGTCCCCCGTGGAAGCCCATGCCATCCCAGGTGAGAAAAATGCATCCTGAATCAAGTCTGAGTGCTAAAACCTCTGTAACAGGTTTTACCACATTTACCTCAGAACGGAAGGTCCGGACCTGAAATTTGGAGCAAAAAATCAAATTTTTAATGTGGCTGAAATTACATGAAATCTGTGTCCCCTGTTGAAGCCCATGCCATCCCAGGTGAGAAAAATGCATCCTGAATCAAGTCTGAGTGCTAAAACCTCTGTAACGGGTTTTACCACATTGCGCTCAGAACGTAAGGTCGGGACCTGAAATTTGGAGCCAAAAATCAAATTTTCAGTTTGGCTGAAATTACATGAAATATGTGTCCCCCGTGGAAGCCCATGCCATCCCAGGTGAGAAAAATGCATCCTGAATCAAGTCTGAGGGCTAAAACCTCTGTAACAGGTTTTACCACACTGAGCTCAGAACGTAAGGTCCGGACCTGAAATTTGGAGCAAAAAATCAAATTTTCAGTTTGGCTGAAATTACATGAAATATGTGTCCCCCGTGGAAGCCCATGCCATCCCAGGTGAGAAAAATGCATCCTGAATCAAGTCTGAGGGCTAAAACCTCTGTAAAAGGGGTTTTACCACATTGAGCTGAGAACGTAAGGTCGGGACCTGAAATTTGGAGCAAAAAATCAAATTTTCTGTTTGACTGAAATTACATGAAATATGTGTCCCCCGTGGAAGCCCATGTCATCCCAGGTGAGAAAAATGCATCCTGAATCAAGTCTGAGTGCTAAAACCTCTGTAACAGGTTTTACCACATTTACCTCAGAACGGAAGGTCGGGACCTGAAATTTGGAGCAAAAAATCAAATTTTTAATGTGGCTGAAATTACATGAAATCTGTGTCCCCTGTTGAAGCCCATGCCATCCCAGGTGAGAAAAATGCATCCTGAATCAAGTCTGAGTGCTAAAACCTCTGTAACGGGTTTTACCACATTGCGCTCAGAACGTAAGGTCGGGACCTGAAATTTGAAGCCAAAATTCAAATTTTCAGTTTGGCTGAAATTACATGAAATATGTGTCCCCCGTGGAAGCCCATGCCATCCCAGGTGAGAAAAATGCATCCTGAATCAAGTCTGAGTGCTAAAACCTCTGTAACCGGTTTTACCACATTGAGCTCAGAATGTAAGGTCGGGACCTGAAATTTGGAGCCAAAAATCAAATTTTCAGTTTGGCTGAAATTACATGAAATATGTGTCCCCCGTGGAAGCCCATGCCATCCCAGGTGAGAAAAATGCATCCTGAATCAAGTCTGAGGGCTAAAACCTCTGTAACGGGTTTTACCACATTGAGCTCAGAACGTAAGGTCGGGAACTGAAATTTGGAGCCAAAAATCAAATTTCCAGTTTGGCAGAAATTTCATGAAATATGTGTCCCCCGTGGAAGCCCATGCCATCCCAGGTGAGAAAAATGCATCCTGAATCAAGTCTGAGGGCTAAAACCTCTGTAAAAGGGGTTTTACCACATTGAGCTGAGAACGTAAGGTCCGGACATGATATTTAGAGCCAAAAGTCAAATTTTCAGTTTGGCTGAAATTACATGAAATATGTGTCCCCTGTGGAAGCCCATGCCATCCCAGGTGAGAAAAATGCATCCTGAATCAAGTCTGAGTGCTAAAACCTCTGTAACGGGTTTTACCACATTGAGCTCAGAAGGTAAGGTCGGGACCAAAAATTTGGAGCAAAAAAATCAAATTTTCAGTTTGGCTGAAATTACATGAAATATGTGTCCCCCGTGGAAGCCCATGCCATCCCAGGTGAGAAAAATGCATCCTGAATCAAGTCTGAGAGCTAAAACCTCTGTTTTGGGTTTTACCACATTGACCTCAGAACGAAAGGTCCGGACCTGAAATTTGGAGCAAAAAAATCAAATTTTCAGTTTGGCTGAAATTACATGAAATATGTGTCCCCCGTGGAAGCCCATGCCATCCCAGGTGAGAAAAATGCATCCTGAATCAAGTCTGAGTGCTAAAACCTCTGTAACGGGTTTTACCACATTGAACTCAGAATGTAAGGTCGGGACCTGAAATTTGGAGCCAAAATTCAAATTTTCAGTTTGGCTGAAATTACATGAAATATGTGTCCCCTGTGGAAGCCCATGCCATCCCAGGTGAGAAAAATGCATCCTGAATCAAGTCTGAGTGCTAAAACCTCTGTAACGGGTTTTACCACATTGACCTCAGAACGTAAGGTCGGGACCTGAAATTTGGAGCCAAAAATCAAATTTTCAGTTTGGCTGAAATTACATGAAATATGTGTCCCCCGTGGAAGCCCATGCCATCCCAGGTGAGAAAAATGCATCCTGAATCAAGTCTGAGGGCTAAAACCTCTGTAACAGGTTTTACCACATTGAGCTCAGAACGTAAGGTCCGGACCTGAAATTTGGAGCAAAAAATCAAATTTTCAGTTTGGCTGAAATTACATGAAATATGTGTCCCCCGTGGAAGCCCATGCCATCCCAGGTGAGAAAAATGCATCCTGAATCAAGTCTGAGGGCTAAAACCTCTGTAACGGGTTTTACCACATTGAGCTCAGAAGGTAAGGTCGGGACCAAAAATTTGGAGCAAAAAAATCAAATTTTCAGTTTGGCTGAAATTACATGAAACATGTGTCCCCCGTGGAAGCCCATGCCATCCCAGGTGAGAAAAATGCATCCTGAATCAAGTCTGAGAGCTAAAACCTCTGTTTTGGGTTTTACCACATTGACCTCAGAACGTAAGGTCCGGACCTGAAATTTGGAGCAAAAAAATCAAATTTTCAGTTTGGCTGAAATTACATGAAATGTGTGTCCCCCGTGGAAACCCATGCCATCCCAGGTGAGAAAAATGCATCCTGAATCAAGTCTGAGGGCTAAAACCTCTGTAACGGGTTTTACCACATTGAGCTCAGAACGTAAGGTCGGGACCTGAAATTTTGGAGCAAAAAAATCAAATTTTCAGTTTGGCTGAAATTACATGAAATATGTGTCCCCCGTGGAAGCCCATGCCATCCCAGGTGAGAAAAATGCATCCTGAATCAAGTCTGAGTGCTAAAACCGCTGTAACAGGTTTTACCACATTGAGCTCAGAACGAAAGGTCCGGACCTGAAATTTGGAGCAAAAAAATCAAATTTTCAGTTTGGCTGAAATTACATGAAATATGTGTCCCCCGTGGAAGCCCATGCCATCCCAGGTGAGAAAAATGCATCCTGAATCAAGTCTGAGTGCTAAAACCTCTGTAACGGGTTTTACCACATTGAACTCAGAATGTAAGGTCGGGACCTGAAATTTGGAGCCAAAATTCAAATTTTCAGTTTGGCTGAAATTACATGAAATATGTGTCCCCTGTGGAAGCCCATGCCATCCCAGGTGAGAAAAATGCATCCTGAATCAAGTCTGAGAGCTAAAACCTCTGTAACGGGTTTTACCACATTGACCTCAGAACGTAAGGTCGGGACCTGAAATTTGGAGCCAAAAATCAAATTTTCAGTTTGGCTGAAATTACATGAAATATGTGTCACCCGTGGAAGCCCATGCCATCCCAGGTGAGAAAAATGCATCCTGAATCAAGTCTGAGGGCTAAAACCTCTGTTTTGGGTTTTACCACATTGAGCTCAGAACGTAAGGTCGGGACCTGAAATTTGGAGCCAAAAATCAAATTTTCACTTTGGCTGAAATTACATGAAATATGTGTCCCCCGTGGAAGCCCATGCCATCCCAGGTGAGAAAAATGCATCCTGAATCAAGTCTGAGAGGTAAAACCTCTGTAACGGGTTTTACCACATTGAACTCAGAATGTAAGGTCTGGACCTGAAATTTGGAGCCAAAATTCAAATTTTCAGTTTGGCTGAAATTACATGAAATATGTGTCCCCTGTGGAAGCCCATGCCATCCCAGGTGAGAAAAATGCATCCTGAATCAAGTCTGAGTGCTAAAACCTCTGTAACAGGTTTTACCACATTGAGCTCAGAACGTAAGGTCGGGACCTGAAATTTGGAGCCAAAATTCAAATTTTCAGTTTGGCTGAAATTACATGAAATATGTGTCCCCTGTGGAAGCCCATGCCATCCCAGGTGAGAAAAATGCATCCTGAATCAAGTCTGAGTGCTAAAACCTCTGTTTTGGGTTTTACCACATTGAGCTCAGAACGTAAGGTCGGGACCTGAAATTTGGAGCAAAAAAATCAAATTTTCAGTTTGGCTGAAATTACATAAAATATGTGTCCCCCGTGGAAGCCCATGCCATCCCAGGTGAGAAAAATGCATCCTGAATCAAGTCTGAGTGCTAAAACCTCTGTAACGGTTTTACCACATTGAACTCAGAACATAAGGTCGGGACCTGAAATTTGGAGCCAAAATTCAAATTTTCAGTTTGGCTGAAATTAAATGAAATATGTGTCCCCTGTGGAAGCCCATGCCATCCCAGGTGAGAAAAATGCATCCTGAATCAAGTCTGAGGGCTAAAACCTCTGTTTTGGGTTTTACCACATTGAGCTCAGAACGTAAGGTCGGGACCTGAAATTTGGAGCCAAAAATCAAATTTTCAGTTTGGCTGAAATAACATGAAATATGTGTCCCCTGTTGAAGCCCATGCCATCCCAGGTGAGAGAAATGCATCCTGAATCAAGTCTGAGTGCTAAAACCTCTGTAACGGGTTTTACTACATTGAGCTCAGAACGTAAGGTCGGGACCTGAAATTTGGAGCAAAAAATCAAATTTTCAGTTTGGCTGAAATTACATGAAATATGTGTCCCCCGTGGAAGCCCATGCCATCCCAGGTGAGAAAAATGCATCCTGAATCAAGTCTGAGTGCTAAAACCTCTGTAACGGGTTTTACCACATTGACCTCAGAACGTAAGGTCGGGACCTGAAATTTGGAGCAAAAATTCAAATTTTCAGTTTGGCTGAAATTACATAAAATATGTGTCCCCCGTGGAAGCCCATGCCATCCCAGGTGAGAAAAATGCATCCTGAATCAAGTCTGAGGGCTTAAAACCTCTTTTTTAGGTTCTACCTCATTGAGCTCTGAACGTAAGGTCCGGACATGAAATTTGGAGCAAAAAATCAAATTTTCAGTTTGGCTGAAATTACATGAAATATGTGTCCCCCCTGGAAGCCCATGCCATCCCAGGTGAGAAAAAAGCATCCTGAATCAAGTCTGAGGGCTAAAACCTCTGTAACAGATTTTACCACACTGAGCTCAGAACGTAAGGTCCGGACCTGAAATTTGGAGCAAAAAATCAAATTTTCAGTTTGGCTGAAATTACATGAAATATGTGTCCCCCCTGGAAGCCCATGCCATCCCAGGTGAGAAAAAAGCATCCTGAATCAAGTCTGAGGGCT
>NW_027437276.1:0-51319 GCF_033239565.1 Halichoeres trimaculatus
AATGAAGAGGCTAAATACAGGCTTAATTTCCTATGAAAACATGCCCGCGGAAAATCGCGATTTTCCGAAAAAAGGACCCCGAACCCGATTCTGAGATAACCCACTGGGACGCTCCTAGTGACCTGACGGACGCACCCTAGAAGTTTCAGAGCCCTCGGGCTACGTTTTGTGGAGTTACGGCCAGTTTAATGAGAGGCTAAATACAGGCTAATTTCCTATGAAAACATGCCCGCGGAAAATCGCGATTTTCCGAAAAAAGGACCCCGAACCCGATTCTGAGATAACCCACTGGGACGCTCTAGTGACCTGACGGACGCACCCTAGAAGTTTCAGAGCCCTCGGGCTACGTTTTGTGGAGTTACGGCCAGTTTAATGAGAGGCTAAATACAGGCTTAATTTCCTATGAAAACATGCCCGCGGAAAATCGCGATTTTCCGAAAAAAGGACCCCGAACCCGATTCTGAGATAACCCACTGGGACGCTCCTAGTGACCTGACGACGCACCCTAGAAGTTTCAGAGCCCTCGGGCTACGTTTTGTGGAGTTACGGCCAGTTTAATGAGAGGCTAAATACAGGCTTAATTTCCTATGAAAACATGCCCGCGGAAAATCGCGATTTTCCGAAAAAAGGACCCCGAACCCGATTCTGAGATAACCCACTGGGGACGCTCCTAGTGACCTGACGGACGCACCCTAGAAGTTTCAGAGCCCTCGGGCTACGTTTTGTGGAGTTACGGCCAGTTTAATGAGAGGCTAAATACAGGCTTAATTTCCTATGAAAACATGCCCGCGGAAAATCGCGATTTTCCGAAAAAAGGACCCCGAACCCGATTCTGAGATAACCCACTGGGACGCTCCTAGTGACCTGACGGACGCACCCTAGAAGTTTCAGAGCCCTCGGGCTACGTTTTGTGGAGTTACGGCCAGTTTAATGAGAGGCTAAATACAGGCTTAATTTCCTATGAAAACATGCCCGCGGAAAATCGCGATTTCCGAAAAAAGGACCCCGAACCCGATTCTGAGATAACCCACTGGGACGCTCCTAGTGACCTGACGGACGCACCCTAGAAGTTTCAGAGCCCTCGGGCTACGTTTTGTGGAGTTACGGCCAGTTTAATGAGAGGCTAAATACAGGCTTAATTTCCTATGAAAACATGCCCGCGGAAAATCGCGATTTCCGAAAAAAGGAACCCGAACCCGATTCTGAGATAACCCACTGGGGACGCTCCTAGTGACCTGACGGACGCACCCTAGAAGTTTCAGAGCCCTCGGGCTACGTTTTGTGGAGTTACGGCCAGTTTAATGAGAGGCTAAATACAGGCTTAATTTCCTATGAAAACATGCCCGCGGAAAATCGCGATTTTCCGAAAAAAGGACCCCGAACCCGATTCTGAGATAACCCACTGGGGACGCTCCTAGTGACCTGACGGACGCACCCTAGAAGTTTCAGAGCCCTCGGGCTACGTTTTGTGGAGTTACGGCCAGTTTAATGAGAGGCTAAATACAGGCTTAATTTCCTATGAAAACATGCCCGCGGAAAATCGCGATTTTCCGAAAAAAGGACCCCGAACCCGATTCTGAGATAACCCACTGGGGACGCTCCTAGTGACCTGACGGACGCACCCTAGAAGTTTCAGAGCCCTCGGGCTACGTTTTGTGGAGTTACGGCCAGTTTAATGAGAGGCTAAATACAGGCTTAATTTCCTATGAAAACATGCCCGCGGAAAATCGCGATTTTCCGAAAAAAGGACCCCGAACCCGATTCTGAGATAACCCACTGGGGACGCTCCTAGTGACCTGACGGACGCACCCTAGAAGTTTCAGAGCCCTCGGGCTACGTTTTGTGGAGTTACGGCCAGTTTAATGAGAGGCTAAATACAGGCTTAATTTCCTATGAAAACATGCCCGCGGAAAATCGCGATTTTCCGAAAAAAGGACCCCGAACCCGATTCTGAGATAACCCACTGGGGACGCTCCTAGTGACCTGACGGACGCACCCTAGAAGTTTCAGAGCCCTCGGGCTACGTTTTGTGGAGTTACGGCCAGTTTAATGAGAGGCTAAATACAGGCTTAATTTCCTATGAAAACATGCCCGCGGAAAATCGCGATTTTCCGAAAAAAGGACCCCGAACCCGATTCTGAGATAACCCACTGGGGACGCTCCTAGTGACCTGACGGACGCACCCTAGAAGTTTCAGAGCCCTCGGGCTACGTTTTGTGGAGTTACGGCCAGTTTAATGAGAGGCTAAATACAGGCTTAATTTCCTATGAAAACATGCCCGCGGAAAATCGCGATTTTCCGAAAAAAGGACCCCGAACCCGATTCTGAGATAACCCACTGGGGACGCTCCTAGTGACCTGACGGACGCACCCTAGAAGTTTCAGAGCCCTCGGGCTACGTTTTGTGGAGTTACGGCCAGTTTAATGAGAGGCTAAATACAGGCTTAATTTCCTATGAAAACATGCCCGCGGAAAATCGCGATTTTCCGAAAAAGGACCCCGAACCCGATTCTGAGATAACCCACTGGGGACGCTCCTAGTGACCTGACGGACGCACCCTAGAAGTTTCAGAGCCCTCGGGCTACGTTTTGTGGAGTTACGGCCAGTTTAATGAGAGGCTAAATACAGGCTTAATTTCCTATGAAAACATGCCCGCGGAAAATCGCGATTTTCCGAAAAAAGGACCCCGAACCCGATTCTGAGATAACCCACTGGGGACGCTCCTAGTGACCTGACGGACGCACCCTAGAAGTTTCAGAGCCCTCGGGCTACGTTTTGTGGAGTTACGGCCAGTTTAATGAGAGGCTAAATACAGGCTTAATTTCCTATGAAAACATGCCCGCGGAAAATCGCGATTTTCCGAAAAAAGGACCCCGAACCCGATTCTGAGATAACCCACTGGGGACGCTCCTAGTGACCTGACGGACGCACCCTAGAAGTTTCAGAGCCCTCGGGCTACGTTTTGTGGAGTTACGGCCAGTTTAATGAGAGGCTAAATACAGGCTTAATTTCCTATGAAAACATGCCCGCGGAAAATCGCGATTTTCCGAAAAAAGGACCCCGAACCCGATTCTGAGATAACCCACTGGGGACGCTCCTAGTGACCTGACGGACGCACCCTAGAAGTTTCAGAGCCCTCGGGCTACGTTTTGTGGAGTTACGGCCAGTTTAATGAGAGGCTAAATACAGGCTTAATTTCCTATGAAAACATGCCCGCGGAAAATCGCGATTTTCCGAAAAAAGGACCCCGAACCCGATTCTGAGATAACCCACTGGGGACGCTCCTAGTGACCTGACGGACGCACCCTAGAAGTTTCAGAGCCCTCGGGCTACGTTTTGTGGAGTTACGGCCAGTTTAATGAGAGGCTAATACAGGCTTAATTTCCTATGAAAACATGCCCGCGGAAAATCGCGATTTTCCGAAAAAAGGACCCGAACCCGATTCTGAGATAACCCACTGGGGACGCTCCTAGTGACCTGACGGACGCACCTAGAAGTTTCAGAGCCCTCGGGCTACGTTTTGTGGAGTTACGGCCAGTTTAATGAGAGGCTAAATACAGGCTTAATTTCCTATGAAAACATGCCCGCGGAAAATCGCGATTTTCCGAAAAAAGGACCCCGAACCCGATTCTGAGATAACCCACTGGGGACGCTCCTAGTGACCTGACGGACGCACCCTAGAAGTTTCAGAGCCCTCGGGCTACGTTTTGTGGAGTTACGGCCAGTTTAATGAGAGGCTAAATACAGGCTTAATTTCCTATGAAAACATGCCCGCGGAAAATCGCGATTTTCCGAAAAAAGGACCCCGAACCGATTCTGAGATAACCCACTGGGACGCTCCTAGTGACCTGACGGACGCACCCTAGAAGTTTCAGAGCCCTCGGGCTACGTTTTGTGGAGTTACGGCCAGTTTAATGAGAGGCTAAATACAGGCTTAATTTCCTATGAAAACATGCCCGCGGAAAATCGCGATTTTCCGAAAAAAGGACCCCGAACCCGATTCTGAGATAACCCACTGGGGACGCTCCTAGTGACCTGACGGACGCACCCTAGAAGTTTCAGAGCCCTCGGGCTACGTTTTGTGGAGTTACGGCCAGTTTAATGAGAGGCTAAATACAGGCTTAATTTCCTATGAAAACATGCCCGCGGAAAATCGCGATTTTCCGAAAAAAGGACCCCGAACCCGATTCTGAGATAACCCACTGGGGACGCTCCTAGTGACCTGACGGACGCACCCTAGAAGTTTCAGAGCCCTCGGGCTACGTTTTGTGGAGTTACGGCCAGTTTAATGAGAGGCTAAATACAGGCTTAATTTCCTATGAAAACATGCCCGCGGAAAATCGCGATTTTCCGAAAAAAGGACCCCGAACCCGATTCTGAGATAACCCACTGGGGACGCTCCTAGTGACCTGACGGACGCACCCTAGAAGTTTCAGAGCCCTCGGGCTACGTTTTGTGGAGTTACGGCCAGTTTAATGAGAGGCTAAATACAGGCTTAATTTCCTATGAAAACATGCCCGCGGAAATCGCGATTTTCCGAAAAAAGGACCCCGAACCCGATTCTGAGATAACCCACTGGGGACGCTCCTAGTGACCTGACGGACGCACCCTAGAAGTTTCAGAGCCCTCGGGCTACGTTTTGTGGAGTTACGGCCAGTTTAATGAGAGGCTAAATACAGGCTTAATTTCCTATGAAAACATGCCCGCGGAAAATCGCGATTTTCCGAAAAAAGGACCCCGAACCCGATTCTGAGATAACCCACTGGGGACGCTCCTAGTGACCTGACGGACGCACCCTAGAAGTTTCAGAGCCCTCGGGCTACGTTTTGTGGAGTTACGGCCAGTTTAATGAGAGGCTAAATACAGGCTTAATTTCCTATGAAAACATGCCCGCGGAAAATCGCGATTTTCCGAAAAAAGGACCCGAACCCGATTCTGAGATAACCCACTGGGGACGCTCCTAGTGACCTGACGGACGCACCCTAGAAGTTTCAGAGCCCTCGGGCTACGTTTTGTGGAGTTACGGCCAGTTTAATGAGAGGCTAAATACAGGCTTAATTTCCTATGAAAACATGCCCGCGGAAAATCGCGATTTTCCGAAAAAAGGACCCCGAACCCGATTCTGAGATAACCCACTGGGACGCTCCTAGTGACCTGACGGACGCACCCTAGAAGTTTCAGAGCCCTCGGGCTACGTTTTGTGGAGTTACGGCCAGTTTAATGAGAGGCTAAATACAGGCTTAATTTCCTATGAAAACATGCCCGCGGAAAATCGCGATTTTCCGAAAAAAGGACCCGAACCCGATTCTGAGATAACCCACTGGGGACGCTCCTAGTGACCTGACGGACGCACCCTAGAAGTTTCAGAGCCCTCGGGCTACGTTTTGTGGAGTTACGGCCAGTTTAATGAGAGGCTAAATACAGGCTTAATTTCCTATGAAAACATGCCCGCGGAAAATCGCGATTTTCCGAAAAAAGGACCCCGAACCCGATTCTGAGATAACCCACTGGGGACGCTCCTAGTGACCTGACGGACGCACCCTAGAAGTTTCAGAGCCCTCGGGCTACGTTTTGTGGAGTTACGGCCAGTTTAATGAGAGGCTAAATACAGGCTTAATTTCCTATGAAAACATGCCCGCGGAAAATCGCGATTTTCCGAAAAAAGGACCCCGAACCCGATTCTGAGATAACCCACTGGGGACGCTCCTAGTGACCTGACGGACGCACCCTAGAAGTTTCAGAGCCCTCGGGCTACGTTTTGTGGAGTTACGGCCAGTTTAATGAGAGGCTAAATACAGGCTTAATTTCCTATGAAAACATGCCCGCGGAAAATCGCGATTTTCCGAAAAAAGGACCCCGAACCCGATTCTGAGATAACCCACTGGGGACGCTCCTAGTGACCTGACGGACGCACCCTAGAAGTTTCAGAGCCCTCGGGCTACGTTTTGTGGAGTTACGGCCAGTTTAATGAGAGGCTAAATACAGGCTTAATTTCCTATGAAAACATGCCCGCGGAAAATCGCGATTTTCCGAAAAAAGGACCCCGAACCCGATTCTGAGATAACCCACTGGGGACGCTCCTAGTGACCTGACGGACGCACCCTAGAAGTTTCAGAGCCCTCGGGCTACGTTTTGTGGAGTTACGGCCAGTTTAATGAGAGGCTAAATACAGGCTTAATTTCCTATGAAAACATGCCCGCGGAAAATCGCGATTTTCCGAAAAAAGGACCCCGAACCCGATTCTGAGATAACCCACTTGGGACGCTCCTAGTGACCTGACGGACGCACCCTAGAAGTTTCAGAGCCCTCGGGCTACGTTTTGTGGAGTTACGGCCAGTTTAATGAGAGGCTAAATACAGGCTTAATTTCCTATGAAAACATGCCCGCGGAAAATCGCGATTTTCCGAAAAAAGGACCCCGAACCCGATTCTGAGATAACCCACTGGGGACGCTCCTAGTGACCTGACGGACGCACCCTAGAAGTTTCAGAGCCCTCGGGCTACGTTTTGTGGAGTTACGGCCAGTTTAATGAGAGGCTAAATACAGGCTTAATTTCCTATGAAAACATGCCCGCGGAAAATCGCGATTTCCGAAAAAAGGACCCCGAACCCGATTCTGAGATAACCCACTGGGGACGCTCCTAGTGACCTGACGGACGCACCCTAGAAGTTTCAGAGCCCTCGGGCTACGTTTTGTGGAGTTACGGCCAGTTTAATGAGAGGCTAAATACAGGCTTAATTTCCTATGAAAACATGCCCGCGGAAAATCGCGATTTCCGAAAAAAGGACCCCGAACCCGATTCTGAGATAACCCACTGGGGACGCTCCTAGTGACCTGACGGACGCACCCTAGAAGTTTCAGAGCCCTCGGGCTACGTTTTGTGGAGTTACGGCCAGTTTAATGAGAGGCTAAATACAGGCTTAATTTCCTATGAAAACATGCCCGCGGAAAATCGCGATTTTCCGAAAAAAGGACCCCGAACCCGATTCTGAGATAACCCACTGGGGACGCTCCTAGTGACCTGACGGACGCACCCTAGAAGTTTCAGAGCCCTCGGGCTACGTTTTGTGGAGTTACGGCCAGTTTAATGAGAGGCTAAATACAGGCTTAATTTCCTATGAAAACATGCCCGCGGAAAATCGCGATTTTCCGAAAAAAGGACCCCGAACCGATTCTGAGATAACCCACTGGGGACGCTCCTAGTGACCTGACGGACGCACCCTAGAAGTTTCAGAGCCCTCGGGCTACGTTTTGTGGAGTTACGGCCAGTTTAATGAGAGGCTAAATACAGGCTTAATTTCCTATGAAAACATGCCCGCGGAAAATCGCGATTTTCCGAAAAAAGGACCCCGAACCCGATTCTGAGATAACCCACTGGGGACGCTCCTAGTGACCTGACGGACGCACCCTAGAAGTTTCAGAGCCCTCGGGCTACGTTTTGTGGAGTTACGGCCAGTTTAATGAGAGGCTAAATACAGGCTTAATTTCCTATGAAAACATGCCCGCGGAAAATCGCGATTTTCCGAAAAAAGGACCCCGAACCCGATTCTGAGATAACCCACTGGGGACGCTCCTAGTGACCTGACGGACGCACCCTAGAAGTTTCAGAGCCCTCGGGCTACGTTTTGTGGAGTTACGGCCAGTTTAATGAGAGGCTAAATACAGGCTTAATTTCCTATGAAAACATGGCCCGCGGAAAATCGCGATTTTCCGAAAAAAGGACCCCGAACCCGATTCTGAGATAACCCACTGGGGACGCTCCTAGTGACCTGACGGACGCACCCTAGAAGTTTCAGAGCCCTCGGGCTACGTTTTGTGGAGTTACGGCCAGTTTAATGAGAGGCTAAATACAGGCTTAATTTCCTATGAAAACATGCCCGCGGAAATCGCGATTTTCCGAAAAAAGGACCCCGAACCGATTCTGAGATAACCCACTGGGGACGCTCCTAGTGACCTGACGGACGCACCCTAGAAGTTTCAGAGCCCTCGGGCTACGTTTTGTGGAGTTACGGCCAGTTTAATGAGAGGCTAAATACAGGCTTAATTTCCTATGAAAACATGCCCGCGGAAAATCGCGATTTTCCGAAAAAAGGACCCCGAACCCGATTCTGAGATAACCCACTGGGGACGCTCCTAGTGACCTGACGGACGCACCCTAGAAGTTTCAGAGCCCTCGGGCTACGTTTTGTGGAGTTACGGCCAGTTTAATGAGAGGCTAAATACAGGCTTAATTTCCTATGAAAACATGCCCGCGGAAAATCGCGATTTTCCGAAAAAAGGACCCCGAACCCGATTCTGAGATAACCCACTGGGGACGCTCCTAGTGACCTGACGGACGCACCCTAGAAGTTTCAGAGCCCTCGGGCTACGTTTTGTGGAGTTACGGCCAGTTTAATGAGAGGCTAAATACAGGCTTAATTTCCTATGAAAACATGCCCGCGGAAAATCGCGATTTTCCGAAAAAAGGACCCCGAACCCGATTCTGAGATAACCCACTGGGGACGCTCCTAGTGACCTGACGGACGCACCCTAGAAGTTTCAGAGCCCTCGGGCTACGTTTTGTGGAGTTACGGCCAGTTTAATGAGAGGCTAAATACAGGCTTAATTTCCTATGAAAACATGCCCGCGGAAAATCGCGATTTTCCGAAAAAAGGACCCCGAACCCGATTCTGAGATAACCCACTGGGGACGCTCCTAGTGACCTGACGGACGCACCCTAGAAGTTTCAGAGCCCTCGGGCTACGTTTTTGTGGAGTTACGGCCAGTTTAATGAGAGGCTAAATACAGGCTTAATTTCCTATGAAAACATGCCCGCGGAAAATCGCGATTTTCCGAAAAAAGGACCCCGAACCCGATTCTGAGATAACCCACTGGGGACGCTCCTAGTGACCTGACGGACGCACCCTAGAAGTTTCAGAGCCCTCGGGCTACGTTTTGTGGAGTTACGGCCAGTTTAATGAGAGGCTAAATACAGGCTTAATTTCCTATGAAAACATGCCCGCGGAAAATCGCGATTTTCCGAAAAAAGGACCCCGAACCCGATTCTGAGATAACCCACTGGGGACGCTCCTAGTGACCTGACGGACGCACCCTAGAAGTTTCAGAGCCCTCGGGCTACGTTTTGTGAGTTACGGCCAGTTTAATGAGAGGCTAAATACAGGCTTAATTTCCTATGAAAACATGCCCGCGGAAAATCGCGATTTTCCGAAAAAAGGACCCCGAACCCGATTCTGAGATAACCCACTGGGGACGCTCCTAGTGACCTGACGGACGCACCCTAGAAGTTTCAGAGCCCTCGGGCTACGTTTTGTGGAGTTCGGCCAGTTTAATGAGAGGCTAAATACAGGCTTAATTTCCTATGAAAACATGCCCGCGGAAAATCGCGATTTTCCGAAAAAAGGACCCCGAACCCGATTCTGAGATAACCCACTGGGGACGCTCCTAGTGACCTGACGGACGCACCCTAGAAGTTTCAGAGCCCTCGGGCTACGTTTTGTGGAGTTACGGCCAGTTTAATGAGAGGCTAAATACAGGCTTAATTTCCTATGAAAACATGCCCGCGGAAAATCGCGATTTTCCGAAAAAAGGACCCCGAACCCGATTCTGAGATAACCCACTGGGGACGCTCCTAGTGACCTGACGGACGCACCCTAGAAGTTTCAGAGCCCTCGGGCTACGTTTTGTGGAGTTACGGCCAGTTTAATGAGAGGCTAAATACAGGCTTAATTTCCTATGAAAACATGCCCGCGGAAAATCGCGATTTTCCGAAAAAAGGACCCCGAACCCGATTCTGAGATAACCCACTGGGGACGCTCCTAGTGACCTGACGGACGCACCCTAGAAGTTTCAGAGCCCTCGGGCTACGTTTTGTGGAGTTACGGCCAGTTTAATGAGAGGCTAAATACAGGCTTAATTTCCTATGAAAACATGCCCGCGGAAAATCGCGATTTTCCGAAAAAAGGACCCCGAACCCGATTCTGAGATAACCCACTGGGGACGCTCCTAGTGACCTGACGGACGCACCCTAGAAGTTTCAGAGCCCTCGGGCTACGTTTTGTGGAGTTACGGCCAGTTTAATGAGAGGCTAAATACAGGCTTAATTTCCTATGAAAACATGCCCGCGGAAAATCGCGATTTTCCGAAAAAAGGACCCCGAACCCGATTCTGAGATAACCCACTGGGGACGCTCCTAGTGACCTGACGGACGCACCCTAGAAGTTTCAGAGCCCTCGGGCTACGTTTTGTGGAGTTACGGCCAGTTTAATGAGAGGCTAAATACAGGCTTAATTTCCTATGAAAACATGCCCGCGGAAAATCGCGATTTTCCGAAAAAAGGACCCCGAACCCGATTCTGAGATAACCCACTGGGGACGCTCCTAGTGACCTGACGGACGCACCCTAGAAGTTTCAGAGCCCTCGGGCTACGTTTTGTGGAGTTACGGCCAGTTTAATGAGAGGCTAAATACAGGCTTAATTTCCTATGAAAACATGCCCGCGGAAAATCGCGATTTTCCGAAAAAAGGACCCCGAACCCGATTCTGAGATAACCCACTGGGGACGCTCCTAGTGACCTGACGGACGCACCCTAGAAGTTTCAGAGCCCTCGGGCTACGTTTTGTGGAGTTACGGCCAGTTTAATGAGAGGCTAAATACAGGCTTAATTTCCTATGAAAACATGCCCGCGGAAAATCGCGATTTTCCGAAAAAAGGACCCCGAACCCGATTCTGAGATAACCCACTGGGGACGCTCCTAGTGACCTGACGGACGCACCCTAGAAGTTTCAGAGCCCTCGGGCTACGTTTTGTGGAGTTACGGCCAGTTTAATGAGAGGCTAAATACAGGCTTAATTTCCTATGAAAACATGCCCGCGGAAAATCGCGATTTTCCGAAAAAAGGACCCCGAACCCGATTCTGAGATAACCCACTGGGGACGCTCCTAGTGACCTGACGGACGCACCCTAGAAGTTTCAGAGCCCTCGGGCTACGTTTTGTGGAGTTACGGCCAGTTTAATGAGA
This sequence comes from Halichoeres trimaculatus, assembly GCF_033239565.1. Taxonomy (NCBI): domain Eukaryota; kingdom Metazoa; phylum Chordata; class Actinopteri; order Labriformes; family Labridae; genus Halichoeres; species Halichoeres trimaculatus. The sequence continues at coordinate 11,017 of NW_027437276.1, forward strand.
GGCTAAATACAGGCTTAATTTCCTATGAAAACATGCCCGCGGAAAATCGCGATTTTCCGAAAAAAGGACCCCGAACCCGATTCTGAGATAACCCACTGGGGACGCTCCTAGTGACCTGACGGACGCACCCTAGAAGTTTCAGAGCCCTCGGGCTACGTTTTGTGGAGTTACGGCCAGTTTAATGAGAGGCTAAATACAGGCTTAATTTCCTATGAAAACATGCCCGCGGAAAATCGCGATTTTCCGAAAAAAGGACCCCGAACCCGATTCTGAGATAACCCACTGGGGACGCTCCTAGTGACCTGACGGACGCACCCTAGAAGTTTCAGAGCCCTCGGGCTACGTTTTGTGGAGTTACGGCCAGTTTAATGAGAGGCTAAATACAGGCTTAATTTCCTATGAAAACATGCCCGCGGAAAATCGCGATTTTCCGAAAAAAGGACCCCGAACCCGATTCTGAGATAACCCACTGGGGACGCTCCTAGTGACCTGACGGACGCACCCTAGAAGTTTCAGAGCCCTCGGGCTACGTTTTGTGGAGTTACGGCCAGTTTAATGAGAGGCTAAATACAGGCTTAATTTCCTATGAAAACATGCCCGCGGAAAATCGCGATTTTCCGAAAAAAGGACCCCGAACCCGATTCTGAGATAACCCACTGGGGACGCTCCTAGTGACCTGACGGACGCACCCTAGAAGTTTCAGAGCCCTCGGGCTACGTTTTGTGGAGTTACGGCCAGTTTAATGAGAGGCTAAATACAGGCTTAATTTCCTATGAAAACATGCCCGCGGAAAATCGCGATTTTCCGAAAAAAGGACCCCGAACCCGATTCTGAGATAACCCACTGGGGACGCTCCTAGTGACCTGACGGACGCACCCTAGAAGTTTCAGAGCCCTCGGGCTACGTTTTGTGGAGTTACGGCCAGTTTAATGAGAGGCTAAATACAGGCTTAATTTCCTATGAAAACATGCCCGCGGAAAATCGCGATTTTCCGAAAAAAGGACCCCGAACCCGATTCTGAGATAACCCACTGGGGACGCTCCTAGTGACCTGACGGACGCACCCTAGAAGTTTCAGAGCCCTCGGGCTACGTTTTGTGGAGTTACGGCCAGTTTAATGAGAGGCTAAATACAGGCTTAATTTCCTATGAAAACATGCCCGCGGAAAATCGCGATTTTCCGAAAAAAGGACCCCGAACCCGATTCTGAGATAACCCACTGGGGACGCTCCTAGTGACCTGACGGACGCACCCTAGAAGTTTCAGAGCCCTCGGGCTACGTTTTGTGGAGTTACGGCCAGTTTAATGAGAGGCTAAATACAGGCTTAATTTCCTATGAAAACATGCCCGCGGAAAATCGCGATTTTCCGAAAAAAGGACCCCGAACCCGATTCTGAGATAACCCACTGGGGACGCTCCTAGTGACCTGACGGACGCACCCTAGAAGTTTCAGAGCCCTCGGGCTACGTTTTGTGGAGTTACGGCCAGTTTAATGAGAGGCTAAATACAGGCTTAATTTCCTATGAAAACATGCCCGCGGAAAATCGCGATTTTCCGAAAAAAGGACCCCGAACCCGATTCTGAGATAACCCACTGGGGACGCTCCTAGTGACCTGACGGACGCACCCTAGAAGTTTCAGAGCCCTCGGGCTACGTTTTGTGGAGTTACGGCCAGTTTAATGAGAGGCTAAATACAGGCTTAATTTCCTATGAAAACATGCCCGCGGAAAATCGCGATTTTCCGAAAAAAGGACCCCGAACCCGATTCTGAGATAACCCACTGGGGACGCTCCTAGTGACCTGACGGACGCACCCTAGAAGTTTCAGAGCCCTCGGGCTACGTTTTGTGGAGTTACGGCCAGTTTAATGAGAGGCTAAATACAGGCTTAATTTCCTATGAAAACATGCCCGCGGAAAATCGCGATTTTCCGAAAAAAGGACCCCGAACCCGATTCTGAGATAACCCACTGGGGACGCTCCTAGTGACCTGACGGACGCACCCTAGAAGTTTCAGAGCCCTCGGGCTACGTTTTGTGGAGTTACGGCCAGTTTAATGAGAGGCTAAATACAGGCTTAATTTCCTATGAAAACATGCCCGCGGAAAATCGCGATTTTCCGAAAAAAGGACCCCGAACCCGATTCTGAGATAACCCACTGGGGACGCTCCTAGTGACCTGACGGACGCACCCTAGAAGTTTCAGAGCCCTCGGGCTACGTTTTGTGGAGTTACGGCCAGTTTAATGAGAGGCTAAATACAGGCTTAATTTCCTATGAAAACATGCCCGCGGAAAATCGCGATTTTCCGAAAAAAGGACCCCGAACCCGATTCTGAGATAACCCACTGGGGACGCTCCTAGTGACCTGACGGACGCACCCTAGAAGTTTCAGAGCCCTCGGGCTACGTTTTGTGGAGTTACGGCCAGTTTAATGAGAGGCTAAATACAGGCTTAATTTCCTATGAAAACATGCCCGCGGAAAATCGCGATTTTCCGAAAAAAGGACCCCGAACCCGATTCTGAGATAACCCACTGGGGACGCTCCTAGTGACCTGACGGACGCACCCTAGAAGTTTCAGAGCCCTCGGGCTACGTTTTGTGGAGTTACGGCCAGTTTAATGAGAGGCTAAATACAGGCTTAATTTCCTATGAAAACATGCCCGCGGAAAATCGCGATTTTCCGAAAAAAGGACCCCGAACCCGATTCTGAGATAACCCACTGGGGACGCTCCTAGTGACCTGACGGACGCACCCTAGAAGTTTCAGAGCCCTCGGGCTACGTTTTGTGGAGTTACGGCCAGTTTAATGAGAGGCTAAATACAGGCTTAATTTCCTATGAAAACATGCCCGCGGAAAATCGCGATTTTCCGAAAAAAGGACCCCGAACCCGATTCTGAGATAACCCACTGGGGACGCTCCTAGTGACCTGACGGACGCACCCTAGAAGTTTCAGAGCCCTCGGGCTACGTTTTGTGGAGTTACGGCCAGTTTAATGAGAGGCTAAATACAGGCTTAATTTCCTATGAAAACATGCCCGCGGAAAATCGCGATTTTCCGAAAAAAGGACCCCGAACCCGATTCTGAGATAACCCACTGGGGACGCTCCTAGTGACCTGACGGACGCACCCTAGAAGTTTCAGAGCCCTCGGGCTACGTTTTGTGGAGTTACGGCCAGTTTAATGAGAGGCTAAATACAGGCTTAATTTCCTATGAAAACATGCCCGCGGAAAATCGCGATTTTCCGAAAAAAGGACCCCGAACCCGATTCTGAGATAACCCACTGGGGACGCTCCTAGTGACCTGACGGACGCACCCTAGAAGTTTCAGAGCCCTCGGGCTACGTTTTGTGGAGTTACGGCCAGTTTAATGAGAGGCTAAATACAGGCTTAATTTCCTATGAAAACATGCCCGCGGAAAATCGCGATTTTCCGAAAAAAGGACCCCGAACCCGATTCTGAGATAACCCACTGGGGACGCTCCTAGTGACCTGACGGACGCACCCTAGAAGTTTCAGAGCCCTCGGGCTACGTTTTGTGGAGTTACGGCCAGTTTAATGAGAGGCTAAATACAGGCTTAATTTCCTATGAAAACATGCCCGCGGAAAATCGCGATTTTCCGAAAAAAGGACCCCGAACCCGATTCTGAGATAACCCACTGGGGACGCTCCTAGTGACCTGACGGACGCACCCTAGAAGTTTCAGAGCCCTCGGGCTACGTTTTGTGGAGTTACGGCCAGTTTAATGAGAGGCTAAATACAGGCTTAATTTCCTATGAAAACATGCCCGCGGAAAATCGCGATTTTCCGAAAAAAGGACCCCGAACCCGATTCTGAGATAACCCACTGGGGACGCTCCTAGTGACCTGACGGACGCACCCTAGAAGTTTCAGAGCCCTCGGGCTACGTTTTGTGGAGTTACGGCCAGTTTAATGAGAGGCTAAATACAGGCTTAATTTCCTATGAAAACATGCCCGCGGAAAATCGCGATTTTCCGAAAAAAGGACCCCGAACCCGATTCTGAGATAACCCACTGGGGACGCTCCTAGTGACCTGACGGACGCACCCTAGAAGTTTCAGAGCCCTCGGGCTACGTTTTGTGGAGTTACGGCCAGTTTAATGAGAGGCTAAATACAGGCTTAATTTCCTATGAAAACATGCCCGCGGAAAATCGCGATTTTCCGAAAAAAGGACCCCGAACCCGATTCTGAGATAACCCACTGGGGACGCTCCTAGTGACCTGACGGACGCACCCTAGAAGTTTCAGAGCCCTCGGGCTACGTTTTGTGGAGTTACGGCCAGTTTAATGAGAGGCTAAATACAGGCTTAATTTCCTATGAAAACATGCCCGCGGAAAATCGCGATTTTCCGAAAAAAGGACCCCGAACCCGATTCTGAGATAACCCACTGGGGACGCTCCTAGTGACCTGACGGACGCACCCTAGAAGTTTCAGAGCCCTCGGGCTACGTTTTGTGGAGTTACGGCCAGTTTAATGAGAGGCTAAATACAGGCTTAATTTCCTATGAAAACATGCCCGCGGAAAATCGCGATTTTCCGAAAAAAGGACCCCGAACCCGATTCTGAGATAACCCACTGGGGACGCTCCTAGTGACCTGACGGACGCACCCTAGAAGTTTCAGAGCCCTCGGGCTACGTTTTGTGGAGTTACGGCCAGTTTAATGAGAGGCTAAATACAGGCTTAATTTCCTATGAAAACATGCCCGCGGAAAATCGCGATTTTCCGAAAAAAGGACCCCGAACCCGATTCTGAGATAACCCACTGGGGACGCTCCTAGTGACCTGACGGACGCACCCTAGAAGTTTCAGAGCCCTCGGGCTACGTTTTGTGGAGTTACGGCCAGTTTAATGAGAGGCTAAATACAGGCTTAATTTCCTATGAAAACATGCCCGCGGAAAATCGCGATTTTCCGAAAAAAGGACCCCGAACCCGATTCTGAGATAACCCACTGGGGACGCTCCTAGTGACCTGACGGACGCACCCTAGAAGTTTCAGAGCCCTCGGGCTACGTTTTGTGGAGTTACGGCCAGTTTAATGAGAGGCTAAATACAGGCTTAATTTCCTATGAAAACATGCCCGCGGAAAATCGCGATTTTCCGAAAAAAGGACCCCGAACCCGATTCTGAGATAACCCACTGGGGACGCTCCTAGTGACCTGACGGACGCACCCTAGAAGTTTCAGAGCCCTCGGGCTACGTTTTGTGGAGTTACGGCCAGTTTAATGAGAGGCTAAATACAGGCTTAATTTCCTATGAAAACATGCCCGCGGAAAATCGCGATTTTCCGAAAAAAAGGACCCCGAACCCGATTCTGAGATAACCCACTGGGGACGCTCCTAGTGACCTGACGGACGCACCCTAGAAGTTTCAGAGCCCTCGGGCTACGTTTTGTGGAGTTACGGCCAGTTTAATGAGAGGCTAAATACAGGCTTAATTTCCTATGAAAACATGCCCGCGGAAAATCGCGATTTTCCGAAAAAAGGACCCCGAACCCGATTCTGAGATAACCCACTGGGGACGCTCCTAGTGACCTGACGGACGCACCCTAGAAGTTTCAGAGCCCTCGGGCTACGTTTTGTGGAGTTACGGCCAGTTTAATGAGAGGCTAAATACAGGCTTAATTTCCTATGAAAACATGCCCGCGGAAAATCGCGATTTTCCGAAAAAAAGGACCCCGAACCCGATTCTGAGATAACCCACTGGGGACGCTCCTAGTGACCTGACGGACGCACCCTAGAAGTTTCAGAGCCCTCGGGCTACGTTTTGTGGAGTTACGGCCAGTTTAATGAGAGGCTAAATACAGGCTTAATTTCCTATGAAAACATGCCCGCGGAAAATCGCGATTTTCCGAAAAAAGGACCCCGAACCCGATTCTGAGATAACCCACTGGGGACGCTCCTAGTGACCTGACGGACGCACCCTAGAAGTTTCAGAGCCCTCGGGCTACGTTTTGTGGAGTTACGGCCAGTTTAATGAGAGGCTAAATACAGGCTTAATTTCCTATGAAAACATGCCCGCGGAAAATCGCGATTTTCCGAAAAAAGGACCCCGAACCCGATTCTGAGATAACCCACTGGGGACGCTCCTAGTGACCTGACGGACGCACCCTAGAAGTTTCAGAGCCCTCGGGCTACGTTTTGTGGAGTTACGGCCAGTTTAATGAGAGGCTAAATACAGGCTTAATTTCCTATGAAAACATGCCCGCGGAAAATCGCGATTTTCCGAAAAAAGGACCCCGAACCCGATTCTGAGATAACCCACTGGGGACGCTCCTAGTGACCTGACGGACGCACCCTAGAAGTTTCAGAGCCCTCGGGCTACGTTTTGTGGAGTTACGGCCAGTTTAATGAGAGGCTAAATACAGGCTTAATTTCCTATGAAAACATGCCCGCGGAAAATCGCGATTTTCCGAAAAAAGGACCCCGAACCCGATTCTGAGATAACCCACTGGGGACGCTCCTAGTGACCTGACGGACGCACCCTAGAAGTTTCAGAGCCCTCGGGCTACGTTTTGTGGAGTTACGGCCAGTTTAATGAGAGGCTAAATACAGGCTTAATTTCCTATGAAAACATGCCCGCGGAAAATCGCGATTTTCCGAAAAAAGGACCCCGAACCCGATTCTGAGATAACCCACTGGGGACGCTCCTAGTGACCTGACGGACGCACCCTAGAAGTTTCAGAGCCCTCGGGCTACGTTTTGTGGAGTTACGGCCAGTTTAATGAGAGGCTAAATACAGGCTTAATTTCCTATGAAAACATGCCCGCGGAAAATCGCGATTTTCCGAAAAAAGGACCCCGAACCCGATTCTGAGATAACCCACTGGGGACGCTCCTAGTGACCTGACGGACGCACCCTAGAAGTTTCAGAGCCCTCGGGCTACGTTTTGTGGAGTTACGGCCAGTTTAATGAGAGGCTAAATACAGGCTTAATTTCCTATGAAAACATGCCCGCGGAAAATCGCGATTTTCCGAAAAAAGGACCCCGAACCCGATTCTGAGATAACCCACTGGGGACGCTCCTAGTGACCTGACGGACGCACCCTAGAAGTTTCAGAGCCCTCGGGCTACGTTTTGTGGAGTTACGGCCAGTTTAATGAGAGGCTAAATACAGGCTTAATTTCCTATGAAAACATGCCCGCGGAAAATCGCGATTTTCCGAAAAAAGGACCCCGAACCCGATTCTGAGATAACCCACTGGGGACGCTCCTAGTGACCTGACGGACGCACCCTAGAAGTTTCAGAGCCCTCGGGCTACGTTTTGTGGAGTTACGGCCAGTTTAATGAGAGGCTAAATACAGGCTTAATTTCCTATGAAAACATGCCCGCGGAAAATCGCGATTTTCCGAAAAAAGGACCCCGAACCCGATTCTGAGATAACCCACTGGGGACGCTCCTAGTGACCTGACGGACGCACCCTAGAAGTTTCAGAGCCCTCGGGCTACGTTTTGTGGAGTTACGGCCAGTTTAATGAGAGGCTAAATACAGGCTTAATTTCCTATGAAAACATGCCCGCGGAAAATCGCGATTTTCCGAAAAAAGGACCCCGAACCCGATTCTGAGATAACCCACTGGGGACGCTCCTAGTGACCTGACGGACGCACCCTAGAAGTTTCAGAGCCCTCGGGCTACGTTTTGTGGAGTTACGGCCAGTTTAATGAGAGGCTAAATACAGGCTTAATTTCCTATGAAAACATGCCCGCGGAAAATCGCGATTTTCCGAAAAAAGGACCCCGAACCCGATTCTGAGATAACCCACTGGGGACGCTCCTAGTGACCTGACGGACGCACCCTAGAAGTTTCAGAGCCCTCGGGCTACGTTTTGTGGAGTTACGGCCAGTTTAATGAGAGGCTAAATACAGGCTTAATTTCCTATGAAAACATGCCCGCGGAAAATCGCGATTTTCCGAAAAAAGGACCCCGAACCCGATTCTGAGATAACCCACTGGGGACGCTCCTAGTGACCTGACGGACGCACCCTAGAAGTTTCAGAGCCCTCGGGCTACGTTTTGTGGAGTTACGGCCAGTTTAATGAGAGGCTAAATACAGGCTTAATTTCCTATGAAAACATGCCCGCGGAAAATCGCGATTTTCCGAAAAAAGGACCCCGAACCCGATTCTGAGATAACCCACTGGGGACGCTCCTAGTGACCTGACGGACGCACCCTAGAAGTTTCAGAGCCCTCGGGCTACGTTTTGTGGAGTTACGGCCAGTTTAATGAGAGGCTAAATACAGGCTTAATTTCCTATGAAAACATGCCCGCGGAAAATCGCGATTTTCCGAAAAAAGGACCCCGAACCCGATTCTGAGATAACCCACTGGGGACGCTCCTAGTGACCTGACGGACGCACCCTAGAAGTTTCAGAGCCCTCGGGCTACGTTTTGTGGAGTTACGGCCAGTTTAATGAGAGGCTAAATACAGGCTTAATTTCCTATGAAAACATGCCCGCGGAAAATCGCGATTTTCCGAAAAAAGGACCCCGAACCCGATTCTGAGATAACCCACTGGGGACGCTCCTAGTGACCTGACGGACGCACCCTAGAAGTTTCAGAGCCCTCGGGCTACGTTTTGTGGAGTTACGGCCAGTTTAATGAGAGGCTAAATACAGGCTTAATTTCCTATGAAAACATGCCCGCGGAAAATCGCGATTTTCCGAAAAAAGGACCCCGAACCCGATTCTGAGATAACCCACTGGGGACGCTCCTAGTGACCTGACGGACGCACCCTAGAAGTTTCAGAGCCCTCGGGCTACGTTTTGTGGAGTTACGGCCAGTTTAATGAGAGGCTAAATACAGGCTTAATTTCCTATGAAAACATGCCCGCGGAAAATCGCGATTTTCCGAAAAAAGGACCCCGAACCCGATTCTGAGATAACCCACTGGGGACGCTCCTAGTGACCTGACGGACGCACCCTAGAAGTTTCAGAGCCCTCGGGCTACGTTTTGTGGAGTTACGGCCAGTTTAATGAGAGGCTAAATACAGGCTTAATTTCCTATGAAAACATGCCCGCGGAAAATCGCGATTTTCCGAAAAAAGGACCCCGAACCCGATTCTGAGATAACCCACTGGGGACGCTCCTAGTGACCTGACGGACGCACCCTAGAAGTTTCAGAGCCCTCGGGCTACGTTTTGTGGAGTTACGGCCAGTTTAATGAGAGGCTAAATACAGGCTTAATTTCCTATGAAAACATGCCCGCGGAAAATCGCGATTTTCCGAAAAAAGGACCCCGAACCCGATTCTGAGATAACCCACTGGGGACGCTCCTAGTGACCTGACGGACGCACCCTAGAAGTTTCAGAGCCCTCGGGCTACGTTTTGTGGAGTTACGGCCAGTTTAATGAGAGGCTAAATACAGGCTTAATTTCCTATGAAAACATGCCCGCGGAAAATCGCGATTTTCCGAAAAAAGGACCCCGAACCCGATTCTGAGATAACCCACTGGGGACGCTCCTAGTGACCTGACGGACGCACCCTAGAAGTTTCAGAGCCCTCGGGCTACGTTTTGTGGAGTTACGGCCAGTTTAATGAGAGGCTAAATACAGGCTTAATTTCCTATGAAAACATGCCCGCGGAAAATCGCGATTTTCCGAAAAAAGGACCCCGAACCCGATTCTGAGATAACCCACTGGGGACGCTCCTAGTGACCTGACGGACGCACCCTAGAAGTTTCAGAGCCCTCGGGCTACGTTTTGTGGAGTTACGGCCAGTTTAATGAGAGGCTAAATACAGGCTTAATTTCCTATGAAAACATGCCCGCGGAAAATCGCGATTTTCCGAAAAAAGGACCCCGAACCCGATTCTGAGATAACCCACTGGGGACGCTCCTAGTGACCTGACGGACGCACCCTAGAAGTTTCAGAGCCCTCGGGCTACGTTTTGTGGAGTTACGGCCAGTTTAATGAGAGGCTAAATACAGGCTTAATTTCCTATGAAAACATGCCCGCGGAAAATCGCGATTTTCCGAAAAAAGGACCCCGAACCCGATTCTGAGATAACCCACTGGGGACGCTCCTAGTGACCTGACGGACGCACCCTAGAAGTTTCAGAGCCCTCGGGCTACGTTTTGTGGAGTTACGGCCAGTTTAATGAGAGGCTAAATACAGGCTTAATTTCCTATGAAAACATGCCCGCGGAAAATCGCGATTTTCCGAAAAAAGGACCCCGAACCCGATTCTGAGATAACCCACTGGGGACGCTCCTAGTGACCTGACGGACGCACCCTAGAAGTTTCAGAGCCCTCGGGCTACGTTTTGTGGAGTTACGGCCAGTTTAATGAGAGGCTAAATACAGGCTTAATTTCCTATGAAAACATGCCCGCGGAAAATCGCGATTTTCCGAAAAAAGGACCCCGAACCCGATTCTGAGATAACCCACTGGGGACGCTCCTAGTGACCTGACGGACGCACCCTAGAAGTTTCAGAGCCCTCGGGCTACGTTTTGTGGAGTTACGGCCAGTTTAATGAGAGGCTAAATACAGGCTTAATTTCCTATGAAAACATGCCCGCGGAAAATCGCGATTTTCCGAAAAAAGGACCCCGAACCCGATTCTGAGATAACCCACTGGGGACGCTCCTAGTGACCTGACGGACGCACCCTAGAAGTTTCAGAGCCCTCGGGCTACGTTTTGTGGAGTTACGGCCAGTTTAATGAGAGGCTAAATACAGGCTTAATTTCCTATGAAAACATGCCCGCGGAAAATCGCGATTTTCCGAAAAAAGGACCCCGAACCCGATTCTGAGATAACCCACTGGGGACGCTCCTAGTGACCTGACGGACGCACCCTAGAAGTTTCAGAGCCCTCGGGCTACGTTTTGTGGAGTTACGGCCAGTTTAATGAGAGGCTAAATACAGGCTTAATTTCCTATGAAAACATGCCCGCGGAAAATCGCGATTTTCCGAAAAAAGGACCCCGAACCCGATTCTGAGATAACCCACTGGGGACGCTCCTAGTGACCTGACGGACGCACCCTAGAAGTTTCAGAGCCCTCGGGCTACGTTTTGTGGAGTTACGGCCAGTTTAATGAGAGGCTAAATACAGGCTTAATTTCCTATGAAAACATGCCCGCGGAAAATCGCGATTTTCCGAAAAAAGGACCCCGAACCCGATTCTGAGATAACCCACTGGGGACGCTCCTAGTGACCTGACGGACGCACCCTAGAAGTTTCAGAGCCCTCGGGCTACGTTTTGTGGAGTTACGGCCAGTTTAATGAGAGGCTAAATACAGGCTTAATTTCCTATGAAAACATGCCCGCGGAAAATCGCGATTTTCCGAAAAAAGGACCCCGAACCCGATTCTGAGATAACCCACTGGGGACGCTCCTAGTGACCTGACGGACGCACCCTAGAAGTTTCAGAGCCCTCGGGCTACGTTTTGTGGAGTTACGGCCAGTTTAATGAGAGGCTAAATACAGGCTTAATTTCCTATGAAAACATGCCCGCGGAAAATCGCGATTTTCCGAAAAAAGGACCCCGAACCCGATTCTGAGATAACCCACTGGGGACGCTCCTAGTGACCTGACGGACGCACCCTAGAAGTTTCAGAGCCCTCGGGCTACGTTTTGTGGAGTTACGGCCAGTTTAATGAGAGGCTAAATACAGGCTTAATTTCCTATGAAAACATGCCCGCGGAAAATCGCGATTTTCCGAAAAAAGGACCCCGAACCCGATTCTGAGATAACCCACTGGGGACGCTCCTAGTGACCTGACGGACGCACCCTAGAAGTTTCAGAGCCCTCGGGCTACGTTTTGTGGAGTTACGGCCAGTTTAATGAGAGGCTAAATACAGGCTTAATTTCCTATGAAAACATGCCCGCGGAAAATCGCGATTTTCCGAAAAAAGGACCCCGAACCCGATTCTGAGATAACCCACTGGGGACGCTCCTAGTGACCTGACGGACGCACCCTAGAAGTTTCAGAGCCCTCGGGCTACGTTTTGTGGAGTTACGGCCAGTTTAATGAGAGGCTAAATACAGGCTTAATTTCCTATGAAAACATGCCCGCGGAAAATCGCGATTTTCCGAAAAAAGGACCCCGAACCCGATTCTGAGATAACCCACTGGGGACGCTCCTAGTGACCTGACGGACGCACCCTAGAAGTTTCAGAGCCCTCGGGCTACGTTTTGTGGAGTTACGGCCAGTTTAATGAGAGGCTAAATACAGGCTTAATTTCCTATGAAAACATGCCCGCGGAAAATCGCGATTTTCCGAAAAAAGGACCCCGAACCCGATTCTGAGATAACCCACTGGGGACGCTCCTAGTGACCTGACGGACGCACCCTAGAAGTTTCAGAGCCCTCGGGCTACGTTTTGTGGAGTTACGGCCAGTTTAATGAGAGGCTAAATACAGGCTTAATTTCCTATGAAAACATGCCCGCGGAAAATCGCGATTTTCCGAAAAAAGGACCCCGAACCCGATTCTGAGATAACCCACTGGGGACGCTCCTAGTGACCTGACGGACGCACCCTAGAAGTTTCAGAGCCCTCGGGCTACGTTTTGTGGAGTTACGGCCAGTTTAATGAGAGGCTAAATACAGGCTTAATTTCCTATGAAAACATGCCCGCGGAAAATCGCGATTTTCCGAAAAAAGGACCCCGAACCCGATTCTGAGATAACCCACTGGGGACGCTCCTAGTGACCTGACGGACGCACCCTAGAAGTTTCAGAGCCCTCGGGCTACGTTTTGTGGAGTTACGGCCAGTTTAATGAGAGGCTAAATACAGGCTTAATTTCCTATGAAAACATGCCCGCGGAAAATCGCGATTTTCCGAAAAAAGGACCCCGAACCCGATTCTGAGATAACCCACTGGGGACGCTCCTAGTGACCTGACGGACGCACCCTAGAAGTTTCAGAGCCCTCGGGCTACGTTTTGTGGAGTTACGGCCAGTTTAATGAGAGGCTAAATACAGGCTTAATTTCCTATGAAAACATGCCCGCGGAAAATCGCGATTTTCCGAAAAAAGGACCCCGAACCCGATTCTGAGATAACCCACTGGGGACGCTCCTAGTGACCTGACGGACGCACCCTAGAAGTTTCAGAGCCCTCGGGCTACGTTTTGTGGAGTTACGGCCAGTTTAATGAGAGGCTAAATACAGGCTTAATTTCCTATGAAAACATGCCCGCGGAAAATCGCGATTTTCCGAAAAAAGGACCCCGAACCCGATTCTGAGATAACCCACTGGGGACGCTCCTAGTGACCTGACGGACGCACCCTAGAAGTTTCAGAGCCCTCGGGCTACGTTTTGTGGAGTTACGGCCAGTTTAATGAGAGGCTAAATACAGGCTTAATTTCCTATGAAAACATGCCCGCGGAAAATCGCGATTTTCCGAAAAAAGGACCCCGAACCCGATTCTGAGATAACCCACTGGGGACGCTCCTAGTGACCTGACGGACGCACCCTAGAAGTTTCAGAGCCCTCGGGCTACGTTTTGTGGAGTTACGGCCAGTTTAATGAGAGGCTAAATACAGGCTTAATTTCCTATGAAAACATGCCCGCGGAAAATCGCGATTTTCCGAAAAAAGGACCCCGAACCCGATTCTGAGATAACCCACTGGGGACGCTCCTAGTGACCTGACGGACGCACCCTAGAAGTTTCAGAGCCCTCGGGCTACGTTTTGTGGAGTTACGGCCAGTTTAATGAGAGGCTAAATACAGGCTTAATTTCCTATGAAAACATGCCCGCGGAAAATCGCGATTTTCCGAAAAAAGGACCCCGAACCCGATTCTGAGATAACCCACTGGGGACGCTCCTAGTGACCTGACGGACGCACCCTAGAAGTTTCAGAGCCCTCGGGCTACGTTTTGTGGAGTTACGGCCAGTTTAATGAGAGGCTAAATACAGGCTTAATTTCCTATGAAAACATGCCCGCGGAAAATCGCGATTTTCCGAAAAAAGGACCCCGAACCCGATTCTGAGATAACCCACTGGGGACGCTCCTAGTGACCTGACGGACGCACCCTAGAAGTTTCAGAGCCCTCGGGCTACGTTTTGTGGAGTTACGGCCAGTTTAATGAGAGGCTAAATACAGGCTTAATTTCCTATGAAAACATGCCCGCGGAAAATCGCGATTTTCCGAAAAAAGGACCCCGAACCCGATTCTGAGATAACCCACTGGGGACGCTCCTAGTGACCTGACGGACGCACCCTAGAAGTTTCAGAGCCCTCGGGCTACGTTTTGTGGAGTTACGGCCAGTTTAATGAGAGGCTAAATACAGGCTTAATTTCCTATGAAAACATGCCCGCGGAAAATCGCGATTTTCCGAAAAAAGGACCCCGAACCCGATTCTGAGATAACCCACTGGGGACGCTCCTAGTGACCTGACGGACGCACCCTAGAAGTTTCAGAGCCCTCGGGCTACGTTTTGTGGAGTTACGGCCAGTTTAATGAGAGGCTAAATACAGGCTTAATTTCCTATGAAAACATGCCCGCGGAAAATCGCGATTTTCCGAAAAAAGGACCCCGAACCCGATTCTGAGATAACCCACTGGGGACGCTCCTAGTGACCTGACGGACGCACCCTAGAAGTTTCAGAGCCCTCGGGCTACGTTTTGTGGAGTTACGGCCAGTTTAATGAGAGGCTAAATACAGGCTTAATTTCCTATGAAAACATGCCCGCGGAAAATCGCGATTTTCCGAAAAAAGGACCCCGAACCCGATTCTGAGATAACCCACTGGGGACGCTCCTAGTGACCTGACGGACGCACCCTAGAAGTTTCAGAGCCCTCGGGCTACGTTTTGTGGAGTTACGGCCAGTTTAATGAGAGGCTAAATACAGGCTTAATTTCCTATGAAAACATGCCCGCGGAAAATCGCGATTTTCCGAAAAAAGGACCCCGAACCCGATTCTGAGATAACCCACTGGGGACGCTCCTAGTGACCTGACGGACGCACCCTAGAAGTTTCAGAGCCCTCGGGCTACGTTTTGTGGAGTTACGGCCAGTTTAATGAGAGGCTAAATACAGGCTTAATTTCCTATGAAAACATGCCCGCGGAAAATCGCGATTTTCCGAAAAAAGGACCCCGAACCCGATTCTGAGATAACCCACTGGGGACGCTCCTAGTGACCTGACGGACGCACCCTAGAAGTTTCAGAGCCCTCGGGCTACGTTTTGTGGAGTTACGGCCAGTTTAATGAGAGGCTAAATACAGGCTTAATTTCCTATGAAAACATGCCCGCGGAAAATCGCGATTTTCCGAAAAAAGGACCCCGAACCCGATTCTGAGATAACCCACTGGGGACGCTCCTAGTGACCTGACGGACGCACCCTAGAAGTTTCAGAGCCCTCGGGCTACGTTTTGTGGAGTTACGGCCAGTTTAATGAGAGGCTAAATACAGGCTTAATTTCCTATGAAAACATGCCCGCGGAAAATCGCGATTTTCCGAAAAAAGGACCCCGAACCCGATTCTGAGATAACCCACTGGGGACGCTCCTAGTGACCTGACGGACGCACCCTAGAAGTTTCAGAGCCCTCGGGCTACGTTTTGTGGAGTTACGGCCAGTTTAATGAGAGGCTAAATACAGGCTTAATTTCCTATGAAAACATGCCCGCGGAAAATCGCGATTTTCCGAAAAAAGGACCCCGAACCCGATTCTGAGATAACCCACTGGGGACGCTCCTAGTGACCTGACGGACGCACCCTAGAAGTTTCAGAGCCCTCGGGCTACGTTTTGTGGAGTTACGGCCAGTTTAATGAGAGGCTAAATACAGGCTTAATTTCCTATGAAAACATGCCCGCGGAAAATCGCGATTTTCCGAAAAAAGGACCCCGAACCCGATTCTGAGATAACCCACTGGGGACGCTCCTAGTGACCTGACGGACGCACCCTAGAAGTTTCAGAGCCCTCGGGCTACGTTTTGTGGAGTTACGGCCAGTTTAATGAGAGGCTAAATACAGGCTTAATTTCCTATGAAAACATGCCCGCGGAAAATCGCGATTTTCCGAAAAAAGGACCCCGAACCCGATTCTGAGATAACCCACTGGGGACGCTCCTAGTGACCTGACGGACGCACCCTAGAAGTTTCAGAGCCCTCGGGCTACGTTTTGTGGAGTTACGGCCAGTTTAATGAGAGGCTAAATACAGGCTTAATTTCCTATGAAAACATGCCCGCGGAAAATCGCGATTTTCCGAAAAAAGGACCCCGAACCCGATTCTGAGATAACCCACTGGGGACGCTCCTAGTGACCTGACGGACGCACCCTAGAAGTTTCAGAGCCCTCGGGCTACGTTTTGTGGAGTTACGGCCAGTTTAATGAGAGGCTAAATACAGGCTTAATTTCCTATGAAAACATGCCCGCGGAAAATCGCGATTTTCCGAAAAAAGGACCCCGAACCCGATTCTGAGATAACCCACTGGGGACGCTCCTAGTGACCTGACGGACGCACCCTAGAAGTTTCAGAGCCCTCGGGCTACGTTTTGTGGAGTTACGGCCAGTTTAATGAGAGGCTAAATACAGGCTTAATTTCCTATGAAAACATGCCCGCGGAAAATCGCGATTTTCCGAAAAAAGGACCCCGAACCCGATTCTGAGATAACCCACTGGGGACGCTCCTAGTGACCTGACGGACGCACCCTAGAAGTTTCAGAGCCCTCGGGCTACGTTTTGTGGAGTTACGGCCAGTTTAATGAGAGGCTAAATACAGGCTTAATTTCCTATGAAAACATGCCCGCGGAAAATCGCGATTTTCCGAAAAAAGGACCCCGAACCCGATTCTGAGATAACCCACTGGGGACGCTCCTAGTGACCTGACGGACGCACCCTAGAAGTTTCAGAGCCCTCGGGCTACGTTTTGTGGAGTTACGGCCAGTTTAATGAGAGGCTAAATACAGGCTTAATTTCCTATGAAAACATGCCCGCGGAAAATCGCGATTTTCCGAAAAAAGGACCCCGAACCCGATTCTGAGATAACCCACTGGGGACGCTCCTAGTGACCTGACGGACGCACCCTAGAAGTTTCAGAGCCCTCGGGCTACGTTTTGTGGAGTTACGGCCAGTTTAATGAGAGGCTAAATACAGGCTTAATTTCCTATGAAAACATGCCCGCGGAAAATCGCGATTTTCCGAAAAAAGGACCCCGAACCCGATTCTGAGATAACCCACTGGGGACGCTCCTAGTGACCTGACGGACGCACCCTAGAAGTTTCAGAGCCCTCGGGCTACGTTTTGTGGAGTTACGGCCAGTTTAATGAGAGGCTAAATACAGGCTTAATTTCCTATGAAAACATGCCCGCGGAAAATCGCGATTTTCCGAAAAAAGGACCCCGAACCCGATTCTGAGATAACCCACTGGGGACGCTCCTAGTGACCTGACGGACGCACCCTAGAAGTTTCAGAGCCCTCGGGCTACGTTTTGTGGAGTTACGGCCAGTTTAATGAGAGGCTAAATACAGGCTTAATTTCCTATGAAAACATGCCCGCGGAAAATCGCGATTTTCCGAAAAAAGGACCCCGAACCCGATTCTGAGATAACCCACTGGGGACGCTCCTAGTGACCTGACGGACGCACCCTAGAAGTTTCAGAGCCCTCGGGCTACGTTTTGTGGAGTTACGGCCAGTTTAATGAGAGGCTAAATACAGGCTTAATTTCCTATGAAAACATGCCCGCGGAAAATCGCGATTTTCCGAAAAAAGGACCCCGAACCCGATTCTGAGATAACCCACTGGGGACGCTCCTAGTGACCTGACGGACGCACCCTAGAAGTTTCAGAGCCCTCGGGCTACGTTTTGTGGAGTTACGGCCAGTTTAATGAGAGGCTAAATACAGGCTTAATTTCCTATGAAAACATGCCCGCGGAAAATCGCGATTTTCCGAAAAAAGGACCCCGAACCCGATTCTGAGATAACCCACTGGGGACGCTCCTAGTGACCTGACGGACGCACCCTAGAAGTTTCAGAGCCCTCGGGCTACGTTTTGTGGAGTTACGGCCAGTTTAATGAGAGGCTAAATACAGGCTTAATTTCCTATGAAAACATGCCCGCGGAAAATCGCGATTTTCCGAAAAAAGGACCCCGAACCCGATTCTGAGATAACCCACTGGGGACGCTCCTAGTGACCTGACGGACGCACCCTAGAAGTTTCAGAGCCCTCGGGCTACGTTTTGTGGAGTTACGGCCAGTTTAATGAGAGGCTAAATACAGGCTTAATTTCCTATGAAAACATGCCCGCGGAAAATCGCGATTTTCCGAAAAAAGGACCCCGAACCCGATTCTGAGATAACCCACTGGGGACGCTCCTAGTGACCTGACGGACGCACCCTAGAAGTTTCAGAGCCCTCGGGCTACGTTTTGTGGAGTTACGGCCAGTTTAATGAGAGGCTAAATACAGGCTTAATTTCCTATGAAAACATGCCCGCGGAAAATCGCGATTTTCCGAAAAAAGGACCCCGAACCCGATTCTGAGATAACCCACTGGGGACGCTCCTAGTGACCTGACGGACGCACCCTAGAAGTTTCAGAGCCCTCGGGCTACGTTTTGTGGAGTTACGGCCAGTTTAATGAGAGGCTAAATACAGGCTTAATTTCCTATGAAAACATGCCCGCGGAAAATCGCGATTTTCCGAAAAAAGGACCCCGAACCCGATTCTGAGATAACCCACTGGGGACGCTCCTAGTGACCTGACGGACGCACCCTAGAAGTTTCAGAGCCCTCGGGCTACGTTTTGTGGAGTTACGGCCAGTTTAATGAGAGGCTAAATACAGGCTTAATTTCCTATGAAAACATGCCCGCGGAAAATCGCGATTTTCCGAAAAAAGGACCCCGAACCCGATTCTGAGATAACCCACTGGGGACGCTCCTAGTGACCTGACGGACGCACCCTAGAAGTTTCAGAGCCCTCGGGCTACGTTTTGTGGAGTTACGGCCAGTTTAATGAGAGGCTAAATACAGGCTTAATTTCCTATGAAAACATGCCCGCGGAAAATCGCGATTTTCCGAAAAAAGGACCCCGAACCCGATTCTGAGATAACCCACTGGGGACGCTCCTAGTGACCTGACGGACGCACCCTAGAAGTTTCAGAGCCCTCGGGCTACGTTTTGTGGAGTTACGGCCAGTTTAATGAGAGGCTAAATACAG
This sequence comes from Halichoeres trimaculatus, assembly GCF_033239565.1. NCBI lineage: Eukaryota > Metazoa > Chordata > Actinopteri > Labriformes > Labridae > Halichoeres > Halichoeres trimaculatus. Next base: position 30,105 of record NW_027437276.1, read on the forward strand.
GCTTAATTTCCTATGAAAACATGCCCGCGGAAAATCGCGATTTTCCGAAAAAAGGACCCCGAACCCGATTCTGAGATAACCCACTGGGGACGCTCCTAGTGACCTGACGGACGCACCCTAGAAGTTTCAGAGCCCTCGGGCTACGTTTTGTGGAGTTACGGCCAGTTTAATGAGAGGCTAAATACAGGCTTAATTTCCTATGAAAACATGCCCGCGGAAAATCGCGATTTTCCGAAAAAAGGACCCCGAACCCGATTCTGAGATAACCCACTGGGGACGCTCCTAGTGACCTGACGGACGCACCCTAGAAGTTTCAGAGCCCTCGGGCTACGTTTTGTGGAGTTACGGCCAGTTTAATGAGAGGCTAAATACAGGCTTAATTTCCTATGAAAACATGCCCGCGGAAAATCGCGATTTTCCGAAAAAAGGACCCCGAACCCGATTCTGAGATAACCCACTGGGGACGCTCCTAGTGACCTGACGGACGCACCCTAGAAGTTTCAGAGCCCTCGGGCTACGTTTTGTGGAGTTACGGCCAGTTTAATGAGAGGCTAAATACAGGCTTAATTTCCTATGAAAACATGCCCGCGGAAAATCGCGATTTTCCGAAAAAAGGACCCCGAACCCGATTCTGAGATAACCCACTGGGGACGCTCCTAGTGACCTGACGGACGCACCCTAGAAGTTTCAGAGCCCTCGGGCTACGTTTTGTGGAGTTACGGCCAGTTTAATGAGAGGCTAAATACAGGCTTAATTTCCTATGAAAACATGCCCGCGGAAAATCGCGATTTTCCGAAAAAAGGACCCCGAACCCGATTCTGAGATAACCCACTGGGGACGCTCCTAGTGACCTGACGGACGCACCCTAGAAGTTTCAGAGCCCTCGGGCTACGTTTTGTGGAGTTACGGCCAGTTTAATGAGAGGCTAAATACAGGCTTAATTTCCTATGAAAACATGCCCGCGGAAAATCGCGATTTTCCGAAAAAAGGACCCCGAACCCGATTCTGAGATAACCCACTGGGGACGCTCCTAGTGACCTGACGGACGCACCCTAGAAGTTTCAGAGCCCTCGGGCTACGTTTTGTGGAGTTACGGCCAGTTTAATGAGAGGCTAAATACAGGCTTAATTTCCTATGAAAACATGCCCGCGGAAAATCGCGATTTTCCGAAAAAAGGACCCCGAACCCGATTCTGAGATAACCCACTGGGGACGCTCCTAGTGACCTGACGGACGCACCCTAGAAGTTTCAGAGCCCTCGGGCTACGTTTTGTGGAGTTACGGCCAGTTTAATGAGAGGCTAAATACAGGCTTAATTTCCTATGAAAACATGCCCGCGGAAAATCGCGATTTTCCGAAAAAAGGACCCCGAACCCGATTCTGAGATAACCCACTGGGGACGCTCCTAGTGACCTGACGGACGCACCCTAGAAGTTTCAGAGCCCTCGGGCTACGTTTTGTGGAGTTACGGCCAGTTTAATGAGAGGCTAAATACAGGCTTAATTTCCTATGAAAACATGCCCGCGGAAAATCGCGATTTTCCGAAAAAAGGACCCCGAACCCGATTCTGAGATAACCCACTGGGGACGCTCCTAGTGACCTGACGGACGCACCCTAGAAGTTTCAGAGCCCTCGGGCTACGTTTTGTGGAGTTACGGCCAGTTTAATGAGAGGCTAAATACAGGCTTAATTTCCTATGAAAACATGCCCGCGGAAAATCGCGATTTTCCGAAAAAAGGACCCCGAACCCGATTCTGAGATAACCCACTGGGGACGCTCCTAGTGACCTGACGGACGCACCCTAGAAGTTTCAGAGCCCTCGGGCTACGTTTTGTGGAGTTACGGCCAGTTTAATGAGAGGCTAAATACAGGCTTAATTTCCTATGAAAACATGCCCGCGGAAAATCGCGATTTTCCGAAAAAAGGACCCCGAACCCGATTCTGAGATAACCCACTGGGGACGCTCCTAGTGACCTGACGGACGCACCCTAGAAGTTTCAGAGCCCTCGGGCTACGTTTTGTGGAGTTACGGCCAGTTTAATGAGAGGCTAAATACAGGCTTAATTTCCTATGAAAACATGCCCGCGGAAAATCGCGATTTTCCGAAAAAAGGACCCCGAACCCGATTCTGAGATAACCCACGGGGGACGCTCCTAGTGACCTGACGGACGCACCCTAGAAGTTTCAGAGCCCTCGGGCTACGTTTTGTGGAGTTACGGCCAGTTTAATGAGAGGCTAAATACAGGCTTAATTTCCTATGAAAACATGCCCGCGGAAAATCGCGATTTTCCGAAAAAAGGACCCCGAACCCGATTCTGAGATAACCCACTGGGGACGCTCCTAGTGACCTGACGGACGCACCCTAGAAGTTTCAGAGCCCTCGGGCTACGTTTTGTGGAGTTACGGCCAGTTTAATGAGAGGCTAAATACAGGCTTAATTTCCTATGAAAACATGCCCGCGGAAAATCGCGATTTTCCGAAAAAAGGACCCCGAACCCGATTCTGAGATAACCCACTGGGGACGCTCCTAGTGACCTGACGGACGCACCCTAGAAGTTTCAGAGCCCTCGGGCTACGTTTTGTGGAGTTACGGCCAGTTTAATGAGAGGCTAAATACAGGCTTAATTTCCTATGAAAACATGCCCGCGGAAAATCGCGATTTTCCGAAAAAAGGACCCCGAACCCGATTCTGAGATAACCCACTGGGGACGCTCCTAGTGACCTGACGGACGCACCCTAGAAGTTTCAGAGCCCTCGGGCTACGTTTTGTGGAGTTACGGCCAGTTTAATGAGAGGCTAAATACAGGCTTAATTTCCTATGAAAACATGCCCGCGGAAAATCGCGATTTTCCGAAAAAAGGACCCCGAACCCGATTCTGAGATAACCCACTGGGGACGCTCCTAGTGACCTGACGGACGCACCCTAGAAGTTTCAGAGCCCTCGGGCTACGTTTTGTGGAGTTACGGCCAGTTTAATGAGAGGCTAAATACAGGCTTAATTTCCTATGAAAACATGCCCGCGGAAAATCGCGATTTTCCGAAAAAAGGACCCCGAACCCGATTCTGAGATAACCCACTGGGGACGCTCCTAGTGACCTGACGGACGCACCCTAGAAGTTTCAGAGCCCTCGGGCTACGTTTTGTGGAGTTACGGCCAGTTTAATGAGAGGCTAAATACAGGCTTAATTTCCTATGAAAACATGCCCGCGGAAAATCGCGATTTTCCGAAAAAAGGACCCCGAACCCGATTCTGAGATAACCCACTGGGGACGCTCCTAGTGACCTGACGGACGCACCCTAGAAGTTTCAGAGCCCTCGGGCTACGTTTTGTGGAGTTACGGCCAGTTTAATGAGAGGCTAAATACAGGCTTAATTTCCTATGAAAACATGCCCGCGGAAAATCGCGATTTTCCGAAAAAAGGACCCCGAACCCGATTCTGAGATAACCCACTGGGGACGCTCCTAGTGACCTGACGGACGCACCCTAGAAGTTTCAGAGCCCTCGGGCTACGTTTTGTGGAGTTACGGCCAGTTTAATGAGAGGCTAAATACAGGCTTAATTTCCTATGAAAACATGCCCGCGGAAAATCGCGATTTTCCGAAAAAAGGACCCCGAACCCGATTCTGAGATAACCCACTGGGGACGCTCCTAGTGACCTGACGGACGCACCCTAGAAGTTTCAGAGCCCTCGGGCTACGTTTTGTGGAGTTACGGCCAGTTTAATGAGAGGCTAAATACAGGCTTAATTTCCTATGAAAACATGCCCGCGGAAAATCGCGATTTTCCGAAAAAAGGACCCCGAACCCGATTCTGAGATAACCCACTGGGGACGCTCCTAGTGACCTGACGGACGCACCCTAGAAGTTTCAGAGCCCTCGGGCTACGTTTTGTGGAGTTACGGCCAGTTTAATGAGAGGCTAAATACAGGCTTAATTTCCTATGAAAACATGCCCGCGGAAAATCGCGATTTTCCGAAAAAAGGACCCCGAACCCGATTCTGAGATAACCCACTGGGGACGCTCCTAGTGACCTGACGGACGCACCCTAGAAGTTTCAGAGCCCTCGGGCTACGTTTTGTGGAGTTACGGCCAGTTTAATGAGAGGCTAAATACAGGCTTAATTTCCTATGAAAACATGCCCGCGGAAAATCGCGATTTTCCGAAAAAAGGACCCCGAACCCGATTCTGAGATAACCCACTGGGGACGCTCCTAGTGACCTGACGGACGCACCCTAGAAGTTTCAGAGCCCTCGGGCTACGTTTTGTGGAGTTACGGCCAGTTTAATGAGAGGCTAAATACAGGCTTAATTTCCTATGAAAACATGCCCGCGGAAAATCGCGATTTTCCGAAAAAAGGACCCCGAACCCGATTCTGAGATAACCCACTGGGGACGCTCCTAGTGACCTGACGGACGCACCCTAGAAGTTTCAGAGCCCTCGGGCTACGTTTTGTGGAGTTACGGCCAGTTTAATGAGAGGCTAAATACAGGCTTAATTTCCTATGAAAACATGCCCGCGGAAAATCGCGATTTTCCGAAAAAAGGACCCCGAACCCGATTCTGAGATAACCCACTGGGGACGCTCCTAGTGACCTGACGGACGCACCCTAGAAGTTTCAGAGCCCTCGGGCTACGTTTTGTGGAGTTACGGCCAGTTTAATGAGAGGCTAAATACAGGCTTAATTTCCTATGAAAACATGCCCGCGGAAAATCGCGATTTTCCGAAAAAAGGACCCCGAACCCGATTCTGAGATAACCCACTGGGGACGCTCCTAGTGACCTGACGGACGCACCCTAGAAGTTTCAGAGCCCTCGGGCTACGTTTTGTGGAGTTACGGCCAGTTTAATGAGAGGCTAAATACAGGCTTAATTTCCTATGAAAACATGCCCGCGGAAAATCGCGATTTTCCGAAAAAAGGACCCCGAACCCGATTCTGAGATAACCCACTGGGGACGCTCCTAGTGACCTGACGGACGCACCCTAGAAGTTTCAGAGCCCTCGGGCTACGTTTTGTGGAGTTACGGCCAGTTTAATGAGAGGCTAAATACAGGCTTAATTTCCTATGAAAACATGCCCGCGGAAAATCGCGATTTTCCGAAAAAAGGACCCCGAACCCGATTCTGAGATAACCCACTGGGGACGCTCCTAGTGACCTGACGGACGCACCCTAGAAGTTTCAGAGCCCTCGGGCTACGTTTTGTGGAGTTACGGCCAGTTTAATGAGAGGCTAAATACAGGCTTAATTTCCTATGAAAACATGCCCGCGGAAAATCGCGATTTTCCGAAAAAAGGACCCCGAACCCGATTCTGAGATAACCCACTGGGGACGCTCCTAGTGACCTGACGGACGCACCCTAGAAGTTTCAGAGCCCTCGGGCTACGTTTTGTGGAGTTACGGCCAGTTTAATGAGAGGCTAAATACAGGCTTAATTTCCTATGAAAACATGCCCGCGGAAAATCGCGATTTTCCGAAAAAAGGACCCCGAACCCGATTCTGAGATAACCCACTGGGGACGCTCCTAGTGACCTGACGGACGCACCCTAGAAGTTTCAGAGCCCTCGGGCTACGTTTTGTGGAGTTACGGCCAGTTTAATGAGAGGCTAAATACAGGCTTAATTTCCTATGAAAACATGCCCGCGGAAAATCGCGATTTTCCGAAAAAAGGACCCCGAACCCGATTCTGAGATAACCCACTGGGGACGCTCCTAGTGACCTGACGGACGCACCCTAGAAGTTTCAGAGCCCTCGGGCTACGTTTTGTGGAGTTACGGCCAGTTTAATGAGAGGCTAAATACAGGCTTAATTTCCTATGAAAACATGCCCGCGGAAAATCGCGATTTTCCGAAAAAAGGACCCCGAACCCGATTCTGAGATAACCCACTGGGGACGCTCCTAGTGACCTGACGGACGCACCCTAGAAGTTTCAGAGCCCTCGGGCTACGTTTTGTGGAGTTACGGCCAGTTTAATGAGAGGCTAAATACAGGCTTAATTTCCTATGAAAACATGCCCGCGGAAAATCGCGATTTTCCGAAAAAAGGACCCCGAACCCGATTCTGAGATAACCCACTGGGGACGCTCCTAGTGACCTGACGGACGCACCCTAGAAGTTTCAGAGCCCTCGGGCTACGTTTTGTGGAGTTACGGCCAGTTTAATGAGAGGCTAAATACAGGCTTAATTTCCTATGAAAACATGCCCGCGGAAAATCGCGATTTTCCGAAAAAAGGACCCCGAACCCGATTCTGAGATAACCCACTGGGGACGCTCCTAGTGACCTGACGGACGCACCCTAGAAGTTTCAGAGCCCTCGGGCTACGTTTTGTGGAGTTACGGCCAGTTTAATGAGAGGCTAAATACAGGCTTAATTTCCTATGAAAACATGCCCGCGGAAAATCGCGATTTTCCGAAAAAAGGACCCCGAACCCGATTCTGAGATAACCCACTGGGGACGCTCCTAGTGACCTGACGGACGCACCCTAGAAGTTTCAGAGCCCTCGGGCTACGTTTTGTGGAGTTACGGCCAGTTTAATGAGAGGCTAAATACAGGCTTAATTTCCTATGAAAACATGCCCGCGGAAAATCGCGATTTTCCGAAAAAAGGACCCCGAACCCGATTCTGAGATAACCCACTGGGGACGCTCCTAGTGACCTGACGGACGCACCCTAGAAGTTTCAGAGCCCTCGGGCTACGTTTTGTGGAGTTACGGCCAGTTTAATGAGAGGCTAAATACAGGCTTAATTTCCTATGAAAACATGCCCGCGGAAAATCGCGATTTTCCGAAAAAAGGACCCCGAACCCGATTCTGAGATAACCCACTGGGGACGCTCCTAGTGACCTGACGGACGCACCCTAGAAGTTTCAGAGCCCTCGGGCTACGTTTTGTGGAGTTACGGCCAGTTTAATGAGAGGCTAAATACAGGCTTAATTTCCTATGAAAACATGCCCGCGGAAAATCGCGATTTTCCGAAAAAAGGACCCCGAACCCGATTCTGAGATAACCCACTGGGGACGCTCCTAGTGACCTGACGGACGCACCCTAGAAGTTTCAGAGCCCTCGGGCTACGTTTTGTGGAGTTACGGCCAGTTTAATGAGAGGCTAAATACAGGCTTAATTTCCTATGAAAACATGCCCGCGGAAAATCGCGATTTTCCGAAAAAAGGACCCCGAACCCGATTCTGAGATAACCCACTGGGGACGCTCCTAGTGACCTGACGGACGCACCCTAGAAGTTTCAGAGCCCTCGGGCTACGTTTTGTGGAGTTACGGCCAGTTTAATGAGAGGCTAAATACAGGCTTAATTTCCTATGAAAACATGCCCGCGGAAAATCGCGATTTTCCGAAAAAAGGACCCCGAACCCGATTCTGAGATAACCCACTGGGGACGCTCCTAGTGACCTGACGGACGCACCCTAGAAGTTTCAGAGCCCTCGGGCTACGTTTTGTGGAGTTACGGCCAGTTTAATGAGAGGCTAAATACAGGCTTAATTTCCTATGAAAACATGCCCGCGGAAAATCGCGATTTTCCGAAAAAAGGACCCCGAACCCGATTCTGAGATAACCCACTGGGGACGCTCCTAGTGACCTGACGGACGCACCCTAGAAGTTTCAGAGCCCTCGGGCTACGTTTTGTGGAGTTACGGCCAGTTTAATGAGAGGCTAAATACAGGCTTAATTTCCTATGAAAACATGCCCGCGGAAAATCGCGATTTTCCGAAAAAAGGACCCCGAACCCGATTCTGAGATAACCCACTGGGGACGCTCCTAGTGACCTGACGGACGCACCCTAGAAGTTTCAGAGCCCTCGGGCTACGTTTTGTGGAGTTACGGCCAGTTTAATGAGAGGCTAAATACAGGCTTAATTTCCTATGAAAACATGCCCGCGGAAAATCGCGATTTTCCGAAAAAAGGACCCCGAACCCGATTCTGAGATAACCCACTGGGGACGCTCCTAGTGACCTGACGGACGCACCCTAGAAGTTTCAGAGCCCTCGGGCTACGTTTTGTGGAGTTACGGCCAGTTTAATGAGAGGCTAAATACAGGCTTAATTTCCTATGAAAACATGCCCGCGGAAAATCGCGATTTTCCGAAAAAAGGACCCCGAACCCGATTCTGAGATAACCCACTGGGGACGCTCCTAGTGACCTGACGGACGCACCCTAGAAGTTTCAGAGCCCTCGGGCTACGTTTTGTGGAGTTACGGCCAGTTTAATGAGAGGCTAAATACAGGCTTAATTTCCTATGAAAACATGCCCGCGGAAAATCGCGATTTTCCGAAAAAAGGACCCCGAACCCGATTCTGAGATAACCCACTGGGGACGCTCCTAGTGACCTGACGGACGCACCCTAGAAGTTTCAGAGCCCTCGGGCTACGTTTTGTGGAGTTACGGCCAGTTTAATGAGAGGCTAAATACAGGCTTAATTTCCTATGAAAACATGCCCGCGGAAAATCGCGATTTTCCGAAAAAAGGACCCCGAACCCGATTCTGAGATAACCCACTGGGGACGCTCCTAGTGACCTGACGGACGCACCCTAGAAGTTTCAGAGCCCTCGGGCTACGTTTTGTGGAGTTACGGCCAGTTTAATGAGAGGCTAAATACAGGCTTAATTTCCTATGAAAACATGCCCGCGGAAAATCGCGATTTTCCGAAAAAAGGACCCCGAACCCGATTCTGAGATAACCCACTGGGGACGCTCCTAGTGACCTGACGGACGCACCCTAGAAGTTTCAGAGCCCTCGGGCTACGTTTTGTGGAGTTACGGCCAGTTTAATGAGAGGCTAAATACAGGCTTAATTTCCTATGAAAACATGCCCGCGGAAAATCGCGATTTTCCGAAAAAAGGACCCCGAACCCGATTCTGAGATAACCCACTGGGGACGCTCCTAGTGACCTGACGGACGCACCCTAGAAGTTTCAGAGCCCTCGGGCTACGTTTTGTGGAGTTACGGCCAGTTTAATGAGAGGCTAAATACAGGCTTAATTTCCTATGAAAACATGCCCGCGGAAAATCGCGATTTTCCGAAAAAAGGACCCCGAACCCGATTCTGAGATAACCCACTGGGGACGCTCCTAGTGACCTGACGGACGCACCCTAGAAGTTTCAGAGCCCTCGGGCTACGTTTTGTGGAGTTACGGCCAGTTTAATGAGAGGCTAAATACAGGCTTAATTTCCTATGAAAACATGCCCGCGGAAAATCGCGATTTTCCGAAAAAAGGACCCCGAACCCGATTCTGAGATAACCCACTGGGGACGCTCCTAGTGACCTGACGGACGCACCCTAGAAGTTTCAGAGCCCTCGGGCTACGTTTTGTGGAGTTACGGCCAGTTTAATGAGAGGCTAAATACAGGCTTAATTTCCTATGAAAACATGCCCGCGGAAAATCGCGATTTTCCGAAAAAAGGACCCCGAACCCGATTCTGAGATAACCCACTGGGGACGCTCCTAGTGACCTGACGGACGCACCCTAGAAGTTTCAGAGCCCTCGGGCTACGTTTTGTGGAGTTACGGCCAGTTTAATGAGAGGCTAAATACAGGCTTAATTTCCTATGAAAACATGCCCGCGGAAAATCGCGATTTTCCGAAAAAAGGACCCCGAACCCGATTCTGAGATAACCCACTGGGGACGCTCCTAGTGACCTGACGGACGCACCCTAGAAGTTTCAGAGCCCTCGGGCTACGTTTTGTGGAGTTACGGCCAGTTTAATGAGAGGCTAAATACAGGCTTAATTTCCTATGAAAACATGCCCGCGGAAAATCGCGATTTTCCGAAAAAAGGACCCCGAACCCGATTCTGAGATAACCCACTGGGGACGCTCCTAGTGACCTGACGGACGCACCCTAGAAGTTTCAGAGCCCTCGGGCTACGTTTTGTGGAGTTACGGCCAGTTTAATGAGAGGCTAAATACAGGCTTAATTTCCTATGAAAACATGCCCGCGGAAAATCGCGATTTTCCGAAAAAAGGACCCCGAACCCGATTCTGAGATAACCCACTGGGGACGCTCCTAGTGACCTGACGGACGCACCCTAGAAGTTTCAGAGCCCTCGGGCTACGTTTTGTGGAGTTACGGCCAGTTTAATGAGAGGCTAAATACAGGCTTAATTTCCTATGAAAACATGCCCGCGGAAAATCGCGATTTTCCGAAAAAAGGACCCCGAACCCGATTCTGAGATAACCCACTGGGGACGCTCCTAGTGACCTGACGGACGCACCCTAGAAGTTTCAGAGCCCTCGGGCTACGTTTTGTGGAGTTACGGCCAGTTTAATGAGAGGCTAAATACAGGCTTAATTTCCTATGAAAACATGCCCGCGGAAAATCGCGATTTTCCGAAAAAAGGACCCCGAACCCGATTCTGAGATAACCCACTGGGGACGCTCCTAGTGACCTGACGGACGCACCCTAGAAGTTTCAGAGCCCTCGGGCTACGTTTTGTGGAGTTACGGCCAGTTTAATGAGAGGCTAAATACAGGCTTAATTTCCTATGAAAACATGCCCGCGGAAAATCGCGATTTTCCGAAAAAAGGACCCCGAACCCGATTCTGAGATAACCCACTGGGGACGCTCCTAGTGACCTGACGGACGCACCCTAGAAGTTTCAGAGCCCTCGGGCTACGTTTTGTGGAGTTACGGCCAGTTTAATGAGAGGCTAAATACAGGCTTAATTTCCTATGAAAACATGCCCGCGGAAAATCGCGATTTTCCGAAAAAAGGACCCCGAACCCGATTCTGAGATAACCCACTGGGGACGCTCCTAGTGACCTGACGGACGCACCCTAGAAGTTTCAGAGCCCTCGGGCTACGTTTTGTGGAGTTACGGCCAGTTTAATGAGAGGCTAAATACAGGCTTAATTTCCTATGAAAACATGCCCGCGGAAAATCGCGATTTTCCGAAAAAAGGACCCCGAACCCGATTCTGAGATAACCCACTGGGGACGCTCCTAGTGACCTGACGGACGCACCCTAGAAGTTTCAGAGCCCTCGGGCTACGTTTTGTGGAGTTACGGCCAGTTTAATGAGAGGCTAAATACAGGCTTAATTTCCTATGAAAACATGCCCGCGGAAAATCGCGATTTTCCGAAAAAAGGACCCCGAACCCGATTCTGAGATAACCCACTGGGGACGCTCCTAGTGACCTGACGGACGCACCCTAGAAGTTTCAGAGCCCTCGGGCTACGTTTTGTGGAGTTACGGCCAGTTTAATGAGAGGCTAAATACAGGCTTAATTTCCTATGAAAACATGCCCGCGGAAAATCGCGATTTTCCGAAAAAAGGACCCCGAACCCGATTCTGAGATAACCCACTGGGGACGCTCCTAGTGACCTGACGGACGCACCCTAGAAGTTTCAGAGCCCTCGGGCTACGTTTTGTGGAGTTACGGCCAGTTTAATGAGAGGCTAAATACAGGCTTAATTTCCTATGAAAACATGCCCGCGGAAAATCGCGATTTTCCGAAAAAAGGACCCCGAACCCGATTCTGAGATAACCCACTGGGGACGCTCCTAGTGACCTGACGGACGCACCCTAGAAGTTTCAGAGCCCTCGGGCTACGTTTTGTGGAGTTACGGCCAGTTTAATGAGAGGCTAAATACAGGCTTAATTTCCTATGAAAACATGCCCGCGGAAAATCGCGATTTTCCGAAAAAAGGACCCCGAACCCGATTCTGAGATAACCCACTGGGGACGCTCCTAGTGACCTGACGGACGCACCCTAGAAGTTTCAGAGCCCTCGGGCTACGTTTTGTGGAGTTACGGCCAGTTTAATGAGAGGCTAAATACAGGCTTAATTTCCTATGAAAACATGCCCGCGGAAAATCGCGATTTTCCGAAAAAAGGACCCCGAACCCGATTCTGAGATAACCCACTGGGGACGCTCCTAGTGACCTGACGGACGCACCCTAGAAGTTTCAGAGCCCTCGGGCTACGTTTTGTGGAGTTACGGCCAGTTTAATGAGAGGCTAAATACAGGCTTAATTTCCTATGAAAACATGCCCGCGGAAAATCGCGATTTTCCGAAAAAAGGACCCCGAACCCGATTCTGAGATAACCCACTGGGGACGCTCCTAGTGACCTGACGGACGCACCCTAGAAGTTTCAGAGCCCTCGGGCTACGTTTTGTGGAGTTACGGCCAGTTTAATGAGAGGCTAAATACAGGCTTAATTTCCTATGAAAACATGCCCGCGGAAAATCGCGATTTTCCGAAAAAAGGACCCCGAACCCGATTCTGAGATAACCCACTGGGGACGCTCCTAGTGACCTGACGGACGCACCCTAGAAGTTTCAGAGCCCTCGGGCTACGTTTTGTGGAGTTACGGCCAGTTTAATGAGAGGCTAAATACAGGCTTAATTTCCTATGAAAACATGCCCGCGGAAAATCGCGATTTTCCGAAAAAAGGACCCCGAACCCGATTCTGAGATAACCCACTGGGGACGCTCCTAGTGACCTGACGGACGCACCCTAGAAGTTTCAGAGCCCTCGGGCTACGTTTTGTGGAGTTACGGCCAGTTTAATGAGAGGCTAAATACAGGCTTAATTTCCTATGAAAACATGCCCGCGGAAAATCGCGATTTTCCGAAAAAAGGACCCCGAACCCGATTCTGAGATAACCCACTGGGGACGCTCCTAGTGACCTGACGGACGCACCCTAGAAGTTTCAGAGCCCTCGGGCTACGTTTTGTGGAGTTACGGCCAGTTTAATGAGAGGCTAAATACAGGCTTAATTTCCTATGAAAACATGCCCGCGGAAAATCGCGATTTTCCGAAAAAAGGACCCCGAACCCGATTCTGAGATAACCCACTGGGGACGCTCCTAGTGACCTGACGGACGCACCCTAGAAGTTTCAGAGCCCTCGGGCTACGTTTTGTGGAGTTACGGCCAGTTTAATGAGAGGCTAAATACAGGCTTAATTTCCTATGAAAACATGCCCGCGGAAAATCGCGATTTTCCGAAAAAAGGACCCCGAACCCGATTCTGAGATAACCCACTGGGGACGCTCCTAGTGACCTGACGGACGCACCCTAGAAGTTTCAGAGCCCTCGGGCTACGTTTTGTGGAGTTACGGCCAGTTTAATGAGAGGCTAAATACAGGCTTAATTTCCTATGAAAACATGCCCGCGGAAAATCGCGATTTTCCGAAAAAAGGACCCCGAACCCGATTCTGAGATAACCCACTGGGGACGCTCCTAGTGACCTGACGGACGCACCCTAGAAGTTTCAGAGCCCTCGGGCTACGTTTTGTGGAGTTACGGCCAGTTTAATGAGAGGCTAAATACAGGCTTAATTTCCTATGAAAACATGCCCGCGGAAAATCGCGATTTTCCGAAAAAAGGACCCCGAACCCGATTCTGAGATAACCCACTGGGGACGCTCCTAGTGACCTGACGGACGCACCCTAGAAGTTTCAGAGCCCTCGGGCTACGTTTTGTGGAGTTACGGCCAGTTTAATGAGAGGCTAAATACAGGCTTAATTTCCTATGAAAACATGCCCGCGGAAAATCGCGATTTTCCGAAAAAAGGACCCCGAACCCGATTCTGAGATAACCCACTGGGGACGCTCCTAGTGACCTGACGGACGCACCCTAGAAGTTTCAGAGCCCTCGGGCTACGTTTTGTGGAGTTACGGCCAGTTTAATGAGAGGCTAAATACAGGCTTAATTTCCTATGAAAACATGCCCGCGGAAAATCGCGATTTTCCGAAAAAAGGACCCCGAACCCGATTCTGAGATAACCCACTGGGGACGCTCCTAGTGACCTGACGGACGCACCCTAGAAGTTTCAGAGCCCTCGGGCTACGTTTTGTGGAGTTACGGCCAGTTTAATGAGAGGCTAAATACAGGCTTAATTTCCTATGAAAACATGCCCGCGGAAAATCGCGATTTTCCGAAAAAAGGACCCCGAACCCGATTCTGAGATAACCCACTGGGGACGCTCCTAGTGACCTGACGGACGCACCCTAGAAGTTTCAGAGCCCTCGGGCTACGTTTTGTGGAGTTACGGCCAGTTTAATGAGAGGCTAAATACAGGCTTAATTTCCTATGAAAACATGCCCGCGGAAAATCGCGATTTTCCGAAAAAAGGACCCCGAACCCGATTCTGAGATAACCCACTGGGGACGCTCCTAGTGACCTGACGGACGCACCCTAGAAGTTTCAGAGCCCTCGGGCTACGTTTTGTGGAGTTACGGCCAGTTTAATGAGAGGCTAAATACAGGCTTAATTTCCTATGAAAACATGCCCGCGGAAAATCGCGATTTTCCGAAAAAAGGACCCCGAACCCGATTCTGAGATAACCCACTGGGGACGCTCCTAGTGACCTGACGGACGCACCCTAGAAGTTTCAGAGCCCTCGGGCTACGTTTTGTGGAGTTACGGCCAGTTTAATGAGAGGCTAAATACAGGCTTAATTTCCTATGAAAACATGCCCGCGGAAAATCGCGATTTTCCGAAAAAAGGACCCCGAACCCGATTCTGAGATAACCCACTGGGGACGCTCCTAGTGACCTGACGGACGCACCCTAGAAGTTTCAGAGCCCTCGGGCTACGTTTTGTGGAGTTACGGCCAGTTTAATGAGAGGCTAAATACAGGCTTAATTTCCTATGAAAACATGCCCGCGGAAAATCGCGATTTTCCGAAAAAAGGACCCCGAACCCGATTCTGAGATAACCCACTGGGGACGCTCCTAGTGACCTGACGGACGCACCCTAGAAGTTTCAGAGCCCTCGGGCTACGTTTTGTGGAGTTACGGCCAGTTTAATGAGAGGCTAAATACAGGCTTAATTTCCTATGAAAACATGCCCGCGGAAAATCGCGATTTTCCGAAAAAAGGACCCCGAACCCGATTCTGAGATAACCCACTGGGGACGCTCCTAGTGACCTGACGGACGCACCCTAGAAGTTTCAGAGCCCTCGGGCTACGTTTTGTGGAGTTACGGCCAGTTTAATGAGAGGCTAAATACAGGCTTAATTTCCTATGAAAACATGCCCGCGGAAAATCGCGATTTTCCGAAAAAAGGACCCCGAACCCGATTCTGAGATAACCCACTGGGGACGCTCCTAGTGACCTGACGGACGCACCCTAGAAGTTTCAGAGCCCTCGGGCTACGTTTTGTGGAGTTACGGCCAGTTTAATGAGAGGCTAAATACAGGCTTAATTTCCTATGAAAACATGCCCGCGGAAAATCGCGATTTTCCGAAAAAAGGACCCCGAACCCGATTCTGAGATAACCCACTGGGGACGCTCCTAGTGACCTGACGGACGCACCCTAGAAGTTTCAGAGCCCTCGGGCTACGTTTTGTGGAGTTACGGCCAGTTTAATGAGAGGCTAAATACAGGCTTAATTTCCTATGAAAACATGCCCGCGGAAAATCGCGATTTTCCGAAAAAAGGACCCCGAACCCGATTCTGAGATAACCCACTGGGGACGCTCCTAGTGACCTGACGGACGCACCCTAGAAGTTTCAGAGCCCTCGGGCTACGTTTTGTGGAGTTACGGCCAGTTTAATGAGAGGCTAAATACAGGCTTAATTTCCTATGAAAACATGCCCGCGGAAAATCGCGATTTTCCGAAAAAAGGACCCCGAACCCGATTCTGAGATAACCCACTGGGGACGCTCCTAGTGACCTGACGGACGCACCCTAGAAGTTTCAGAGCCCTCGGGCTACGTTTTGTGGAGTTACGGCCAGTTTAATGAGAGGCTAAATACAGGCTTAATTTCCTATGAAAACATGCCCGCGGAAAATCGCGATTTTCCGAAAAAAGGACCCCGAACCCGATTCTGAGATAACCCACTGGGGACGCTCCTAGTGACCTGACGGACGCACCCTAGAAGTTTCAGAGCCCTCGGGCTACGTTTTGTGGAGTTACGGCCAGTTTAATGAGAGGCTAAATACAGGCTTAATTTCCTATGAAAACATGCCCGCGGAAAATCGCGATTTTCCGAAAAAAGGACCCCGAACCCGATTCTGAGATAACCCACTGGGGACGCTCCTAGTGACCTGACGGACGCACCCTAGAAGTTTCAGAGCCCTCGGGCTACGTTTTGTGGAGTTACGGCCAGTTTAATGAGAGGCTAAATACAGGCTTAATTTCCTATGAAAACATGCCCGCGGAAAATCGCGATTTTCCGAAAAAAGGACCCCGAACCCGATTCTGAGATAACCCACTGGGGACGCTCCTAGTGACCTGACGGACGCACCCTAGAAGTTTCAGAGCCCTCGGGCTACGTTTTGTGGAGTTACGGCCAGTT
This sequence comes from Halichoeres trimaculatus, assembly GCF_033239565.1. NCBI lineage: Eukaryota > Metazoa > Chordata > Actinopteri > Labriformes > Labridae > Halichoeres > Halichoeres trimaculatus. Next base: position 46,354 of record NW_027437276.1, read on the forward strand.
TAATGAGAGGCTAAATACAGGCTTAATTTCCTATGAAAACATGCCCGCGGAAAATCGCGATTTTCCGAAAAAAGGACCCCGAACCCGATTCTGAGATAACCCACTGGGGACGCTCCTAGTGACCTGACGGACGCACCCTAGAAGTTTCAGAGCCCTCGGGCTACGTTTTGTGGAGTTACGGCCAGTTTAATGAGAGGCTAAATACAGGCTTAATTTCCTATGAAAACATGCCCGCGGAAAATCGCGATTTTCCGAAAAAAGGACCCCGAACCCGATTCTGAGATAACCCACTGGGGACGCTCCTAGTGACCTGACGGACGCACCCTAGAAGTTTCAGAGCCCTCGGGCTACGTTTTGTGGAGTTACGGCCAGTTTAATGAGAGGCTAAATACAGGCTTAATTTCCTATGAAAACATGCCCGCGGAAAATCGCGATTTTCCGAAAAAAGGACCCCGAACCCGATTCTGAGATAACCCACTGGGGACGCTCCTAGTGACCTGACGGACGCACCCTAGAAGTTTCAGAGCCCTCGGGCTACGTTTTGTGGAGTTACGGCCAGTTTAATGAGAGGCTAAATACAGGCTTAATTTCCTATGAAAACATGCCCGCGGAAAATCGCGATTTTCCGAAAAAAGGACCCCGAACCCGATTCTGAGATAACCCACTGGGGACGCTCCTAGTGACCTGACGGACGCACCCTAGAAGTTTCAGAGCCCTCGGGCTACGTTTTGTGGAGTTACGGCCAGTTTAATGAGAGGCTAAATACAGGCTTAATTTCCTATGAAAACATGCCCGCGGAAAATCGCGATTTTCCGAAAAAAGGACCCCGAACCCGATTCTGAGATAACCCACTGGGGACGCTCCTAGTGACCTGACGGACGCACCCTAGAAGTTTCAGAGCCCTCGGGCTACGTTTTGTGGAGTTACGGCCAGTTTAATGAGAGGCTAAATACAGGCTTAATTTCCTATGAAAACATGCCCGCGGAAAATCGCGATTTTCCGAAAAAAGGACCCCGAACCCGATTCTGAGATAACCCACTGGGGACGCTCCTAGTGACCTGACGGACGCACCCTAGAAGTTTCAGAGCCCTCGGGCTACGTTTTGTGGAGTTACGGCCAGTTTAATGAGAGGCTATATACAGGCTTAATTTCCTATGAAAACATGCCCGCGGAAAATCGCGATTTTCCGAAAAAAGGACCCCGAACCCGATTCTGAGATAACCCACTGGGGACGCTCCTAGTGACCTGACGGACGCACCCTAGAAGTTTCAGAGCCCTCGGGCTACGTTTTGTGGAGTTACGGCCAGTTTAATGAGAGGCTAAATACAGGCTTAATTTCCTATGAAAACATGCCCGCGGAAAATCGCGATTTTCCGAAAAAAGGACCCCGAACCCGATTCTGAGATAACCCACTGGGGACGCTCCTAGTGACCTGACGGACGCACCCTAGAAGTTTCAGAGCCCTCGGGCTACGTTTTGTGGAGTTACGGCCAGTTTAATGAGAGGCTAAATACAGGCTTAATTTCCTATGAAAACATGCCCGCGGAAAATCGCGATTTTCCGAAAAAAGGACCCCGAACCCGATTCTGAGATAACCCACTGGGGACGCTCCTAGTGACCTGACGGACGCACCCTAGAAGTTTCAGAGCCCTCGGGCTACGTTTTGTGGAGTTACGGCCAGTTTAATGAGAGGCTAAATACAGGCTTAATTTCCTATGAAAACATGCCCGCGGAAAATCGCGATTTTCCGAAAAAAGGACCCCGAACCCGATTCTGAGATAACCCACTGGGGACGCTCCTAGTGACCTGACGGACGCACCCTAGAAGTTTCAGAGCCCTCGGGCTACGTTTTGTGGAGTTACGGCCAGTTTAATGAGAGGCTAAATACAGGCTTAATTTCCTATGAAAACATGCCCGCGGAAAATCGCGATTTTCCGAAAAAAGGACCCCGAACCCGATTCTGAGATAACCCACTGGGGACGCTCCTAGTGACCTGACGGACGCACCCTAGAAGTTTCAGAGCCCTCGGGCTACGTTTTGTGGAGTTACGGCCAGTTTAATGAGAGGCTAAATACAGGCTTAATTTCCTATGAAAACATGCCCGCGGAAAATCGCGATTTTCCGAAAAAAGGACCCCGAACCCGATTCTGAGATAACCCACTGGGGACGCTCCTAGTGACCTGACGGACGCACCCTAGAAGTTTCAGAGCCCTCGGGCTACGTTTTGTGGAGTTACGGCCAGTTTAATGAGAGGCTAAATACAGGCTTAATTTCCTATGAAAACATGCCCGCGGAAAATCGCGATTTTCCGAAAAAAGGACCCCGAACCCGATTCTGAGATAACCCACTGGGGACGCTCCTAGTGACCTGACGGACGCACCCTAGAAGTTTCAGAGCCCTCGGGCTACGTTTTGTGGAGTTACGGCCAGTTTAATGAGAGGCTAAATACAGGCTTAATTTCCTATGAAAACATGCCCGCGGAAAATCGCGATTTTCCGAAAAAAGGACCCCGAACCCGATTCTGAGATAACCCACTGGGGACGCTCCTAGTGACCTGACGGACGCACCCTAGAAGTTTCAGAGCCCTCGGGCTACGTTTTGTGGAGTTACGGCCAGTTTAATGAGAGGCTAAATACAGGCTTAATTTCCTATGAAAACATGCCCGCGGAAAATCGCGATTTTCCGAAAAAAGGACCCCGAACCCGATTCTGAGATAACCCACTGGGGACGCTCCTAGTGACCTGACGGACGCACCCTAGAAGTTTCAGAGCCCTCGGGCTACGTTTTGTGGAGTTACGGCCAGTTTAATGAGAGGCTAAATACAGGCTTAATTTCCTATGAAAACATGCCCGCGGAAAATCGCGATTTTCCGAAAAAAGGACCCCGAACCCGATTCTGAGATAACCCACTGGGGACGCTCCTAGTGACCTGACGGACGCACCCTAGAAGTTTCAGAGCCCTCGGGCTACGTTTTGTGGAGTTACGGCCAGTTTAATGAGAGGCTAAATACAGGCTTAATTTCCTATGAAAACATGCCCGCGGAAAATCGCGATTTTCCGAAAAAAGGACCCCGAACCCGATTCTGAGATAACCCACTGGGGACGCTCCTAGTGACCTGACGGACGCACCCTAGAAGTTTCAGAGCCCTCGGGCTACGTTTTGTGGAGTTACGGCCAGTTTAATGAGAGGCTAAATACAGGCTTAATTTCCTATGAAAACATGCCCGCGGAAAATCGCGATTTTCCGAAAAAAGGACCCCGAACCCGATTCTGAGATAACCCACTGGGGACGCTCCTAGTGACCTGACGGACGCACCCTAGAAGTTTCAGAGCCCTCGGGCTACGTTTTGTGGAGTTACGGCCAGTTTAATGAGAGGCTAAATACAGGCTTAATTTCCTATGAAAACATGCCCGCGGAAAATCGCGATTTTCCGAAAAAAGGACCCCGAACCCGATTCTGAGATAACCCACTGGGGACGCTCCTAGTGACCTGACGGACGCACCCTAGAAGTTTCAGAGCCCTCGGGCTACGTTTTGTGGAGTTACGGCCAGTTTAATGAGAGGCTAAATACAGGCTTAATTTCCTATGAAAACATGCCCGCGGAAAATCGCGATTTTCCGAAAAAAGGACCCCGAACCCGATTCTGAGATAACCCACTGGGGACGCTCCTAGTGACCTGACGGACGCACCCTAGAAGTTTCAGAGCCCTCGGGCTACGTTTTGTGGAGTTACGGCCAGTTTAATGAGAGGCTAAATACAGGCTTAATTTCCTATGAAAACATGCCCGCGGAAAATCGCGATTTTCCGAAAAAAGGACCCCGAACCCGATTCTGAGATAACCCACTGGGGACGCTCCTAGTGACCTGACGGACGCACCCTAGAAGTTTCAGAGCCCTCGGGCTACGTTTTGTGGAGTTACGGCCAGTTTAATGAGAGGCTAAATACAGGCTTAATTTCCTATGAAAACATGCCCGCGGAAAATCGCGATTTTCCGAAAAAAGGACCCCGAACCCGATTCTGAGATAACCCACTGGGGACGCTCCTAGTGACCTGACGGACGCACCCTAGAAGTTTCAGAGCCCTCGGGCTACGTTTTGTGGAGTTACGGCCAGTTTAATGAGAGGCTAAATACAGGCTTAATTTCCTATGAAAACATGCCCGCGGAAAATCGCGATTTTCCGAAAAAAGGACCCCGAACCCGATTCTGAGATAACCCACTGGGGACGCTCCTAGTGACCTGACGGACGCACCCTAGAAGTTTCAGAGCCCTCGGGCTACGTTTTGTGGAGTTACGGCCAGTTTAATGAGAGGCTAAATACAGGCTTAATTTCCTATGAAAACATGCCCGCGGAAAATCGCGATTTTCCGAAAAAAGGACCCCGAACCCGATTCTGAGATAACCCACTGGGGACGCTCCTAGTGACCTGACGGACGCACCCTAGAAGTTTCAGAGCCCTCGGGCTACGTTTTGTGGAGTTACGGCCAGTTTAATGAGAGGCTAAATACAGGCTTAATTTCCTATGAAAACATGCCCGCGGAAAATCGCGATTTTCCGAAAAAAGGACCCCGAACCCGATTCTGAGATAACCCACTGGGGACGCTCCTAGTGACCTGACGGACGCACCCTAGAAGTTTCAGAGCCCTCGGGCTACGTTTTGTGGAGTTACGGCCAGTTTAATGAGAGGCTAAATACAGGCTTAATTTCCTATGAAAACATGCCCGCGGAAAATCGCGATTTTCCGAAAAAAGGACCCCGAACCCGATTCTGAGATAACCCACTGGGGACGCTCCTAGTGACCTGACGGACGCACCCTAGAAGTTTCAGAGCCCTCGGGCTACGTTTTGTGGAGTTACGGCCAGTTTAATGAGAGGCTAAATACAGGCTTAATTTCCTATGAAAACATGCCCGCGGAAAATCGCGATTTTCCGAAAAAAGGACCCCGAACCCGATTCTGAGATAACCCAC
>NW_027437277.1:0-50991 GCF_033239565.1 Halichoeres trimaculatus
GGACTCTGGCTATATTTTTGAGATGATAAAAACCGATCTTAGTTACATTCTTAATGTGTGGCATAAAAGAAAGCTCAGAGTCAAAAATCCCGCCCAGATTTTTTACAGAATTTGTTGGTTTGAGACCTTGAAGTTTTGGTAAAAGTTTCTCTCTCTGGCCTTCAGGGCCGATGACCAGAACTTCTGTTTTGTCCTGGTTGAGTCGTAGGAAATTTGCTGCCATCCATGACTTTATATCTAAGATGCATTTAAAAAGGGCATCAATAGGCCCTGTGTCATCAGGAGACACGGCGATGTACAGCTGCGTGTCATCAGCATAACTATGGAAGCTGACGCCGTGCCTTCTGATGACATCCCCCAGGGGAAGCATGTAAAGATTAAAAAGAGTTGGACCTAAAATTGACCCCTGGGGGACCCCACACTTAATCTCATGGGTTCCTGAGGAACGTGTATCCAAACTTACAAAGAAGCTGCGATCAGTCAGGTAAGAGTTGAACCAATTCAAAACAGTACCGGAGAGGCCAACTAGGTGCTTCAGTCTGTCTAATAAAATTTGATGGTCTACTGTATCGAAGGCGGCAGTCAGATCCAGCAGCACCAAGACTGTGAGTTTATGGTTATCTTAATTGCACCTGATATCTCTACAATCTTTAAAATCTTTACAAGAGCCGTCTCCGTACTGTGATTCAACCTAAAACCAGACTGATGCTTCTCTAAGATATTATTCTGAATTAAAAAATAATTTACTTGGTTAAAAACAAGCTTTTCTAAAACTTAACTTCAAAACGGTAAGTTGGATACAGGCTGATAGTTTTTTAAGACATTAGGGTCTAAATTGCTCTTCTTCAGGAGGGGCCTTACCACCGCCGTTTTAAAAGAAGAAGGAAAAACACCTGTCTGAAGAGAGCAATTCATAATGTTCAGCAGCTGTTCCTCAAAGAAGCCATAAAATGATTTAAAAAATGGTGTGGGAATTGGGTCTAAAAGGCAGGTTGTGGGCTTTACCTGGGAGAAAACTCGACCAAGCGTCCTTGCGTCAACCAGGGCAAAACTCTTCATCCAACACAGCAGCAGCTGCAGGAGCGGCTGAGAGAGCAGAAGTCGGTTCTGTGTGACCTCAAGTAGTTTTCTTTTCTTCTTTTATTTCTGGTGGGTCCAGTGGTCTAGTTTTCGGTTTTATTTCTATTGGTTAAGTATTTAGGGGTTTTCTTTCAGGTAGAAGGGAGAATCCTGTTCCCCCGGCCCTCACATGGGCTGGACAGTTATGGCTCCCTTTCTTTTGTTCCTTTAAGCTGGCCCACCAGTATTTTGTTAGTTTTCTTTGGTATTTGGCCGGAAAATAGTTATGGTGTTTATTTTGATTTGATTTGGTCACCTAACCTGTTTTTTCTTGCCAACAAAAAAAAGTAACTCGGTAATTCTTGACTGTTATTATTATGTTTGTGTCTCCTTGATATGAGCTGTTTTGGGGACCATAACAGCATATAAGTAAGGCAGCAAGCAGGTTTTTTCCTTTTTCTTTTTTCTGTATCTCACACATTCTATAAAATCTGCATGGATAGTAATATTCCTGTAAGAGACAAACAGATAGAGGCTGAGGATCACGGTGTTTGAGTGTATGTGAGTTGGGGATGGTTCCCACGGGAGTTGACCGCTTTGGCTATTTCATTCACTCACTAATCACCCCTTTTTTCAGTTAAATCCTCTGGTTTCCGTGCCTTCCACATATCCAACTCATAGCGCTGTGATAGCCTGATGTTTTTTGCACAATAAATCCCCGAAAAGCATTTTGGATCTCAGCGTTATGTTTCACCATAAACTAAAGCGTGTCAGGCAAATATGAATCCAAGGATCCAACCTCACACTCTCTGGCGGCTAAGGTAAAATGTTGGAGGCTGCAACATTTTGTCATGGTGCCGTGGCCCGGATTTATTCCTAAAGCCTTAAGCCGAAGAACTTTAGTAAATTATTATGGGAGGCCCCTTGAGAAATAAATCATACTTTCTTTTACATTTACTGTCAAACTCTCACACATTTACTGTCAAGCTCCCTTTAATATAACTGACCTATGGCTTGGCCCTGCCCCCTTTGGTCACTGTTGCTAAGCCTGTCAAGCTTTACTCTTCCAGCATGAAACGTGGAGTTTTTAGCGGTACTGGTGAGTGATATTTTTTAGGAGAAATGTGCAGATTTCTGGACATATTTTACAGTGATATCAAATAAAGAGGACGTTAAAATAGAGGGAAAAGTGCACAGATTCCAGTCATGTACTGTCACTTCACATCAAAAACAATCATATACAAGAACAACAGTGTTCTTTTACAGCAGGGTAAGCCGATATGTATGATAAAGATTTAAATTAATGTATGTCAGAGGTCGTTATCGTGTGTTTGCCCTTTTCTTGCTAAACTAAATTTGAGTTTGTTTACAGCGCGCCAGGATATATCTCACATATATTGTGGGACTGATCTATACTTGATTTAATGAAGGCACAACAGTCCAGCAAATATATGCATTGTCATAAAAAAGTAAATGTTGTTAAACTAAGTATTTCAGCTTCTTGATACCATATTTTTCCAGGAGCTGCCCTGTAACAGATGAGGATTTAGATTTACTGAGGAGGCAGGTAGGAACACCCATCAGCTACCTTGTCAACAGACCTCCTGTTGATATCACTGTGGGAGAAAACAAGTACCCCCTTGGAAGTGGTTTAAGCCATCAGGTGAATGAAATGAGCTTATAACTGAGAGTAGATGAGGGATTTATTTTCATAAAAAATCATTTGAGTTCCAAACATGAAGTGGTATTTCATACAAGAGTAACAAGAAGAGAAGCAAAAATGTAACTATCTATAAACATTAAAATGTACCAAAAGTATCCCCAAGAAAATAGGAACAAGATGTTTAAAGATGTTAGTACAATATGTACACAATTCTCTACTGAAGCTCTACCAGTAACTGCTGTTTTTTAAGCCAAGACACAAAATGTCTTCAGCTGTAGAGGTCATTCATCATGTACATTGGACTTTTGGGAACATTCAAGTTTGCAATGAGAAACTTTCTTTTTTTGTTAATGAATGTTACCTAGTGTTATACTCAGTACATAGAAATATGTTATATTATGTTATATATAAATATATTCACATTTGGCTTTAATCTTTGATGATGTGCTGTTGGAAGTTGGACAGCACACTTACTACGTACCAGATCTGATTACTGTTTGCAAGACAGGAAATTGGTGTTCTACCAGAAACAATCTGTAATTTTTAAATTTTAGCAATTGCCTTCTCAACATGAACCCTGTGCTTGGCTTTTTTTTTTTTTTTTTTGTCATCTCAACATCTGTGTGTGGCATCTGACGGTTGGACCTGGCAAAAGGTGGGATGTTCAGTCTTTGACCGATCTCCTCCACCTCCTTCTCAATCCAAAACCCTTTATCAGTCATCAGTCCATCTCCAAATTTAAGGTAGCCACACTGAATGCAACCTTGCAATAGCTCTTTGATGTTGCACTGATTAAAGATCTCCTAATGCCCGGTTAACAGTGATTTTTCTGTGATATTTTACTATTTGCTATTTTAAAGACAAGACTAAAATTAAATGCATTAAATCGCTTTTAACAATCCCAAAATGTGTGTAGATATTAATGTGTTGTATGAATCAAAACATTACATTTGACAGCTGCAAGACACCAACAGATATTATACACCTACAATAAAATGCTCTCACATTTAAGTATTTTACGCAGGGAATATTATTAGTCTCATACAATTGAACTGCACTAATTAACACAAACCTTTTAGGTGGAGGTTTTCTGCTTCCTCCTTGATGTTCTCTCCTCGAGAAAGAAGAAAGAGCAGCCACAGGATTTGGGAACTCGGTTGTAGGTCGTCCGTCCACCAAATGCTTAAAGATACCAGTATGTCAGAAATTATCTCTATCTGTCACCAGCATTTATTCAGCTTAAATAATACACAATAGCTCAAGTTTTAAGAGAAGAAACCTGCCATTGAGAAATCCTTCTTTGCTGTTGTTATTTGACCTAAAACACAGCAATACGGTTAGCTGATGTTGGATAGCACCTTACCTTAGAACCACAGACGTAGGTGTTATATTGATTTTAGAGGGATTCAGCTGGTCATGGGGTCTCCCACACTGCTTAATTCACACCCGGCACCTTTCTTTCTTATCCCTGTTTCTTATCCCAATAGATAAAACACAAAAGCCAAAGGAGCCGTCCTCTAAACACATTTGATAAAACTAGCTCCCATTGGCCAAAAGCAGGAACACATTTCACATGAAGACACAATTCACAAAACACAATCCTCCTTTCCTCATGAATCTGAACACCAACACCTCTCGCTAAAACACAAGTTGCAAAACAATGAAATTCTCAACATAAAACTAATGTGAAGCAACATTCATGTCATAGTCAGCAAAATTAAAAAACCATGAACACACCTGGCTCCATTCATTAAACATAACCTCTCCAGATTAAAGACACTTGGTCCATATGATGTGATTACAGCTCAAACAGCCAGTTGAGGAAAGTCTGCTGAATGTTCAAGGAGGCACAACAGATCAGGCAGAGGAAGAGGAAAAGGAGCTCCAGTGAGAGGAGGAGCAGGAGCAGGAGCAAGCCCAAGAAAAGGAAGAGCAGGCCCAGGGGGAAGAGGAGCAGACCCAAGATGATGAGAAGCAGGCTCAGGAAGAGGAGCAGGCCAAAGAGGAAAAGGAGCAGGCCCAGCTGGAGGAAAAGGAGTTTTGGTATGAGGAAAAGGGGCAGGCCCAGGAGGAGGAGGAGCAGACCCAGAAATGATGAGAGAGGAGAGGAGTTCCAGTGAGAGGAGTAGCAGTAGGCCCAGAAGAAAGAAGAGGGTGGGCATGTCTAGAAAGAGGAGGAGTATCAGTTAAAAATGGAGGATAAGCTGGCCTGGAGGAGAAGGAGCAGGCCCAGGAGGAGGAGGAGCAGCCAAGAAAGGTAAAGCAGTTTTAGTTAGAGGAGGAGGACGAGGCACTAGTTATCTGACATTTCCACATCTCACAATGGATGGAAAAAATCGACTTCACTTTCTCACATTTTCATATTTAAATTCTTACATTTTTTATTTATACTGTAGGAAGAGAGGAACAGTGATTTGATTTTTCTGCTTGTCCTCATTTATATTGAAAATGAACACAAAAAGTTTTGCATCTTGAATCTGCTGTGCTTCTCCTTTGAAACAGAGAAAAAGTTGACTAGTGCACTGAATTCAACACATGGGACGATAATATCCAACACATAAACCACACTTGTCTTTGGGAGAGGAGAGGAGAGGAGAGGAGAGGAGAGGAGAGGAGAGGAGAGGAGAGGAGAGGAGAGGAGAGGAGAGGAGAGGAGAGGAGAATAGAGGAGAGGAGAGGAGAGGAGAGGAGTTCCAGTGAGAGGAGAGGAGAGGAGAGGAGAGGAGAGGAGAGGAGAGGAGAGGAGAGGAGAGGAGAGGAGAGGAGAGGAGAGGAGAGGAGAGGAGAGAGGGGGGCCACAGTGTCACCAGTGGAAGGGCCGGTCCCACATACGGAGGCCACAGCTTCAGCAGTTGCTGTGGTAGCAGCAGCACGAGTGGCAGCAGTGATGGTGTCGAGCTCAGGGACGGTGGTGGGTCACGGTCTGATTGGAGGCGTCCTCAGGGAGGTGGAAGGAGAGACCGCCCCTCACAATTACTGGGACCAATGGTGGACAGAGTGCTCCTCCCACTGACCAACCTCTTTATCATCAGAGTTGGTTTTTCATCAGCATCATACAGAAAGAGGACAGAGGACGTCTGTCAGAGAGCTCTCCTCCTCTTCAGACCTGCTTTCTGCCCCAGCTGTGACTGAACTCTAACAGGTGTGTATGGAATAATGTCTTCATGCCGTCTGAATGTCTCCTTCTTGTAGTGTTGCATCAACAGGTTGTAAAGTCTGTCTCATTATTGTCTGTGGATTCTTCTGGTCTGCTCTGTGCTGTGTGTGTGTTCTGTGAGACTGAATGGATGTGTCAGAGAGTTCAGAGTTAGCTCCAAAGTCTTTGCTGAAGTCTGAACCTGCACGCAGCTCTGATTCCTGACTCAAAGCATTGATGGTGCTCAGCTTCATGTGGAGCTGAAGTTCAGTGTGTTCAAAGAAAACTCTGTTCTGATCCTTCACCTCCTTCAATGGAGCAGATTTCCCTGATTGAGCTGTTTTCTGATCAATCACAGCCAGTGTGAGGAAGAACAGGCTCAGCTTTGACAGCTTGATGAGCAGCGGTTTCAAATCCTTGATTTCTTCATGTCTGAGGGAGAAAGATGAGGACAGATGCAGCCTGAGTTATTCCACTGTGGGCTCTTCATTAGATCAGGACATCAACCCCCACTCAGGTAGAGGGATGCATTTCAACAACACACTGAGCTCCATCAGCCAGTAGGTCATCATCTGAACCAGTCATTCTATGAAAATGGTAGCTTTCTGAGCAGCAATTTCATTTTATTTTTGCATCTTTTTTTTTTTTTTTAATTAAAAAAAGTCTCATAATAGTTGACCACTTAGCATTATAAATAAACAAAAAATGAGATCATTTTCTTTGAGTTTCTATTTCATTCAAGTAAGTGTTTTTTAATATCATTCATTCTTTTTAGGTAGGCTGCCCTGCATTCTTGGTCAGCATCCCTGCGCTGTCTGTAGAGTCCTTGCTTTTCAGCAGCACTTAACTTTGCCAACACTGAAACAGCAATTAAACCAATTAGTCTGGTTTATGTACAAACTGACCTATTTTTTTATTTAAGGTATTACTGGTGCTAGTGATTGTCAGTGGTGTTACTAACCAAAACGACAAAAGTGCAGATAAAATGGCCTATTCAAGATGGCAAAACCACACGTCTTAACTTGGAAATATATCAACTCATCATGCAGTGTGATCAATTATTTTAATTAAATTTCTTTTTCCCTTTCTACAAACTCCGTAACACCAGTTATTCATTTGAAATACTCACATGAAATTTGTAGATAATTCTTGAAATTGTCAAGATATGAGGAGAAGATGCTGACTTACCGTGTGCTTCTCATAATGGACATGCCTCCCATGAGCTCTTACCCCCAAAAATGTTTACAGGGACACAGCAGTTTTTTCAAAATAAAGGTTTTTACAAATAGTGACACCAGTGACATGAAACCAAGAGACAGCTATTTTTTGTAAATTATTTTTAATAAACAATTATTTTTTCCCCTTTTGAAAATTATACGTAATAATCTTAACACATAACTTTGTATTGTAATCTTTTTTATTATATATATTTAAAAAAATATATATTATCCAAATTCATGGCACTAGCCACACTATTTCTGCTATATTTAATAAAATGTACTTTAAAACTGTTTTTTATGGTTAAAAAGCAAAACCACACTTCAGTTTGTATGTTTTGTGTCATTGTCACAAACTTTTGTGCATTTTTCCCAGTGAATAATGTGAACAAGAAAGCCACCATTTTCATGTGTGACTGTGGTCAGAACCGCGCTCCCGACTCATCACAGCAGCCCACTAGAGGGATGAAAGACGTGGACCTGATCAGGGTCAACTGCTGGAACCAACGCTCCTCAAAAATCTGATACTCAGCAAAAAAGTTCAGGATTGATCAGTTTACTGTGCTGTAAAACATGACAATGAAGGTGAAGTCTTTAACACTTGTCATGCTTTTGTGGTTACACCATTTGACAGTTTAATGGGACTGATTCTTGAACTGGTTCAAATGGTAGAAATGTCATATCAAATACTGTGACACCAACAGAAATGTAAACTACACATTGAAACAAAGATGGAAGATGATGTTTGAACAAGTTTAAAGCTGATTTTTCAGACCAAGCCTTATTTGTCTCTGTCCCAGGGGAACCTTTGGCTTCACACAGCTCAATGTCAACCTGTTTCATGCAGTCACTTTGAAATGAGGATGAAGGGCGCCCTCTAGTGACAGAAAGTCCTCACTGCAGCTTCACACAGCTCTTCAAGTGTGTTGGTTGTGTTCAGCCTGGAGCTCACACTGTTTCAGCATCAATGTGCAGCTCAGCTGAGTGTCAAAGCAGGATTCTCCATCCCTGAGTGTTTCCATGATTCCACACAGACTGTGGGACTGACCTTTGACCTCATGTGTGTGTTTTCAGGGAGAAGATGGTCTCCAGGTTCCTGCTGCTCACGGCTCTGAGCTGCTGTGTCTGTGGTTAGTTTCCACCTTCACTTTATTGTCCTCAAAGAGAAAAGAGGAGATCCACTTTGAGACTGAGTGAAAGACTTCAACACTTGATGAGAAAATGTGTGTAAAGACTCACATGTTGCTGTGTTTTTCTGCCCCTCTCTTTTCCTCTCTGTCTCCTCTACAGGATTAGAGCTCAACATGGGTCTCAGCTCCTATCAGGCTGAGGAGAAGCAGAGCCTCACCCTGGACTGGACCTTCACACCAAAACCTCACCCCTCTCTGAAAGGTCTCTATGTTTTCTGTGACATGATGAAAAAAAGGAAAGTCTCAGCCCTGTTTGATTTCCAGGATGGAGTTGAGATCCCACTGAGGGATGGGGAGCTTTCAGGACGATTCCAGTGTGACAAAGACCTCCTCAGAGAGGGACGGATCAGACTTCATGTGTCCTCACTCAGGACTGAAGACTCAGGACAGTACTGGTGTGGAGTGAAAACAGATTCTGGTTCCAGTGTGGGCGGATGTCTCCTCACAGTGACTGGTGAGTAAAGTCAGTGAACGTTTGTGGAGACAAAGAAAAATCAAATCAGCTCAGGTTCAGAGATCAGCGGCTAACATTTGATAGGATGAATCCAGAGAGACAAAGACGTCCTCAGAGAGGAAGAAGAAGAACCTGAGAGAAAAGGGCTGCTCTGATTTCCTGTTGAGAACGTTTTAGAGTTTATCTGCAGTCACTGACTTTTTCTTTCCATGACTGACTCTGATCTGTTGGTCTCTCTACAGCAGCCAGGAACCAGACTCAGTCTAAGACTGGACCAGCCAGGAACCAGACCCCCTCTACTACTGGACCAGCCAGGAACCAGACCCCCTCTACTACTGAACCAGCCAGGAACCAGACCCCCTCTACTACTGAACCAGCCAGGAACCAGACCCCCTCTACTACTGAACCAGCCAGGAACCAGACCCCCCATCGCACTGAAGCTGAGAAACCAGACTCAGGGAGTCCAGGAAGGATGGCTCTCTCCCAGCAACAGGGACTGATAGCAGCTGTGATGTTGTTGTTTGTTCTTAACTTTTTAGTGATCCTCGTCCTGACCTTAAAGTACTTTGCATTAGGATGGAGACAGAGACCCTGAGATGTCTAAAGCTCAGCACAGAGCCTGGAGACTCCAGCTCTGTGTCCACAGTGGGTTCCTAAGTCAGTCTAAGAAGCTCTGTCTCAAAGTGATTTTCATTTCTCTTATTGCTCAGAAAAGAACAAAGACAAACACTGCTGCTGGATAACAACAATCAGAGCTGAAGCTGGCTCTGAGAGAAACACAGCTGTTCATATGAAGATTCCTCTGCTCTGAGCTTCATCTCTGTTTGCTCTGTTTAGATGCTCATCATTGATAGGAAGTCTTGCTTGTATTTGTCTTATCTAAGGATTATTGTGATGAAGGCTTCAGCTCAGCTCTGACTGTTCTGTATTTGATTGGTTTTATTGATGTTATCATGAGAGAGATGTAAACTTGACTGTAAATGTTTGAATGTGAGGAAGAAGAGTGTTTCAATGGAGGGATGAAGATCTTTGTTCTCTGCTCTGTCAAACAATAAATGTTGATGTTGAAGTGTAAACTCTCAGACTCATTTCTGGAGGATTTTTCTTCAACTCTTTGAGCTCTTTCTCTTTTCATTCCTGATCTCTGATGGAGCTGTTCTGGACTGGAGAAAACTTTGTGGAGTCTGAAGGTCAAAGGTCATCCTGTTCTCTTCTGATGGAGGATTTCAGCTGTTGATGAAGGGACGGTCTGAGTGTGAAGAGCTCAGAGGCCGTTGTTACAACAATTTTAGGGTGAAACGCAAAAGTTTTGTTGCATTTTGGCCTCGTGTTTACACGGTAACAGCCGACCTAAAACGCAAACTTTTGAAAACGGCCTCCAGGGAGGGATTTTCTGAAACATTGCTGACACCGTTGCCGTTACATAAAACAGTCCAACAGTACCTTTGTTACAATCGCTGGGGACTACCGTTCTGTGCATGTACTGCTGAATCTGCTGACTGTCTTTGTAGAAAATCACTGCGTTTTAGCGTTTTTAGATGAGACATTGTGGTGTAGACGGGGCCTCAGAGAACAGCTGCTCTCTGCTTACCTGCTCACACACCTGTGTGGATGAGGAGCAGCTGATCAGCTGTTTGAGGTCAGAGGTTGAAAAGTGCTCATACTGACTTTAATCTGTTGGTTCTTTATCTGTTAACTTGTGTCAGCTTGAAGCAGAGCGTGGGAGAGAAAAACAGAGTCAGTGTTTGAATGTTGGAGTTGATTTCAGCCTCCAGTAGAAATGAAACATGAAATCAAGAAAAGACTTGATCTTGGTAATGAGCTGTGTTTGTGCTCAGCACAGAGGTCACACTTTAAGGAGCTCCTCCCACACACCTCAGCTTCTCCTCCTCCTCCTCCTCCTCCTCCTCCTCAAACTGGCTCCCCTTCTTTACAAGACATGGATGATGGAAATCTTCAAGCTTTGTTCTTCTGTCAAACAGAGCTGGAGCTGCCCAGGGTGGAAGCATGTCCCTCTTGCTTCAAGCTGACACAAGTTAACAGATAAAGAACCAACAGATTAAAGTCAGTATGAGCACTTTTCAACCTCTGACCTCAAACAGCTGATCAGCTGCTCCTCATCCACACAGGTGTGTGAGCAGGTAAGCAGAGAGCAGCTGTTCTCTGAGGCCCCGTCTACACCACAATGTCTCATCTAAAAACGCTAAAACGCAGTGATTTTCTACAAAGACAGTCAGCAGATTCAGCAGTACATGCACAGAACGGTAGTCCCCAGAGGTTGTAACAAAGGTACTGTTGGACTGTTTTATGTAACGGCAACGGTGTCAGCAATGTTTCAGAAAATCCCTCCCTGGAGGCCGTTTTCAAAAGTTTGCGTTTTAAGTCGGCCGTTACCGTGTAAACACGAGGCCAAGATGCAACAAAACTTGTGCGTTTCACCCTAAAATTGTTGTTGTAACAACGGCCTCTGAGCTCTTCACACTCAGACCGTCCCTTCATCAGCAGCTGAAATCCTCCATCAGAAGAGAACAGGATGACCTTTGACCTTCAGACTCCACAAAGTTTTCTCCAGTCCAGAACAGCTCCATCAGAGATCAGGAATGAAAAGAGAAAGAGCTCAAAGAGTTGAAGAAAAATCCTCCAGAAATGAGTCTGAGAGTTTACACTTCAACATCAACATTTATTGTTTGACAGAGCAGAGAACAAAGATCTTCATCCCTCCATTGAAACACTCTTCTTCCTCACATTCAAACATTTACAGTCAAGTTTACATCTCTCTCATGATAACATCAATAAAACCAATAAAAGACAGAACAGTCAGAGCTGAGCTGAAGCCTTCATCACAATAATCCTTAGATAAGACAAATACAAGCAAGACTTCCTATCAATGATGAGCATCTAAACAGAGCAAACAGAGATGAAGCTCAGAGCAGAGGAATCTTCATATGAACAGCTGTGTTTCTCTCAGAGCCAGCTTCAGCTCTGATTGTTGTTATCCAGCAGCAGTGTTTGTCTTTGTTCTTTTCTGAGCAATAAGAGAAATGAAAATCACTTTGAGACAGAGCTTCTTAGACTGACTTAGGAACCCACTGTGGACACAGAGCTGGAGTCTCCAGGCTCTGTGCTGAGCTTTAGACATCTCAGGGTCTCTGTCTCTATCCTAATGCAAAGTACTTTAAGGTCAGGACGAGGATCACTAAAAAGTTAAGAACAAACAACAACATCACAGCTGCTATCAGTCCCTGTTGCTGGGAGAGAGCCATCCTTCCTGGACCCCCTGAGCCTGGTTTCTCAGCTTCAGTGCGATGGGGGGTCTGGTTCCTGGCTGGTCCAGTAGTAGAGGGGGTCTGGTTCCTGGCTGGTTCAGTAGTAGAGGGGGTCTGGTTCCTGGCTGGTTCAGTAGTAGAGGGGGTCTGGTTCCTGGCTGGTTCAGTAGTAGAGGGGGTCTGGTTCCTGGCTGGTCCAGTCTTAGACTGAGTCTGGTTCCTGGCTGCTGTAGAGAGACCAACAGATCAGAGTCAGTCATGGAAAGAAAAAGTCAGTGACTGCAGATAAACTCTAAAACGTCCTCAACAGGAAATCAGAGCAGCCCTTTTCTCTCAGGTTCTTCTTCTTCCTCTCTGAGGACGTCTTTGTCTCTCTGGATTCATCCTATCAAATGTTAGCCGCTGATCTCTGAACCTGAGCTGATTTGATTTTTCTTTGTCTCCACAAACGTTCACTGACTTTACTCACCAGTCACTGTGAGGAGACATCCGCCCACACTGGAACCAGAATCTGTTTTCACTCCACACCAGTACTGTCCTGAGTCTTCAGTCCTGAGTGAGGACACCTGAAGTCTGATCCGTCCCTCTCTGAGGAGGTCTTTGTCAAACTGGAATCGTCCTGAAAGCTCCCCATCCCTCAGTGGGATCTCAACTCCATCCTGGAGAGCAAACAGGGCTGAGACTTTCATTTTTTTTATCATGGCACAGAAAACATAGAGACCTTTCAGAGAGGGGTGAGGTTTTGGTGTGAAGGTCCAGTCCAGGGTGAGGCTCTGCTTCTCCTCAGCCTGATAGGAGCTGAGACCCATGTTGAGCTCTAATCCTGTAGAGGAGACAGAGAGGAAAAGAGAGGGGCAGAAAAACACAGCAACATGTGAGTCTTTACACACATTTTCTCATCAAGTGTTGAAGTCTTTCACTCAGTCTCAAAGTGGATCTCCTCTTTTCTCTTTGAGGACAATAAAGTGAAGGTGGAAACTAACCACAGACACAGCAGCTCAGAGCCGTGAGCAGCAGGAACCTGGAGACCATCTTCTCCCTGAAAACACACACATGAGGTCAAAGGTCAGTCCCACAGTCTGTGTGGAATCATGGAAACACTCAGGGATGGAGAATCCTGCTTTGACACTCAGCTGAGCTGCACATTGATGCTGAAACAGTGTGAGCTCCAGGCTGAACACAACCAACACACTTGAAGAGCTGTGTGAAGCTGCAGTGAGGACTTTCTGTCACTAGAGGGCGCCCTTCATCCTCATTTCAAAGTGACTGCATGAAACAGGTTGACATTGAGCTGTGTGAAGCCAAAGGTTCCCCTGGGACAGAGACAAATAAGGCTTGGTCTGAAAAATCAGCTTTAAACTTGTTCAAACATCATCTTCCATCTTTGTTTCAATGTGTAGTTTACATTTCTGTTGGTGTCACAGTATTTGATATGACATTTCTACCATTTGAACCAGTTCAAGAATCAGTCCCATTAAACTGTCAAATGGTGTAACCACAAAAGCATGACAAGTGTTAAAGACTTCACCTTCATTGTCATTTTTTACAGCACAGTAAACTGATCAATCCTGAACTTTTTTGCTGAGTATCAAATTTTTTGAGGAGCGTTGGTTCCAGCAGTTGACCCTGATCAGGTCCACGTCTTTCATCCCTCTAGTGGGCTGCTGTGATGAGTCGGGAGCGCGGTTCTGACCACAGTCACACATGAAAATGGTGGCTTTCTTGTTCACATTATTCACTGGGAAAAATGCACAAAAGTTTGTGACAGTGACACAAAACATACAAACTGAAGTGTGGTTTTGCTTTTTAACCATTAAAAAAAACAGTTTTAAAGTACATTTTATTAAATATAGCAGAAATAGTGTGGCTAGTGCCATGAATTTTGATAATATATAATTTTTTTTATATAATAAAAAAGATTACAATACAAAGTTATGTGTTAAGATTATTAAGTATAATTTTCAAAAGGGGAAAAAATCAATTGTTTATTAAAAATAATTTACAAAAAATAGCTGTCTCTTGGTTTCATGTCACTGGTGTCACTATTTGTAAAAACCTTTATTTTGAAAAAACTGCTGTGTCCCTGTAAACATTTTTGGGGGTAAGAGCTCATGGGAGGCATGTCCATTATGAGAAGCACACGGTAAGTCAGCATCTTCTCCTCATATCTTGACAATTTCAAGAATTATCTACAAATTTCATGTGAGTATTTCAAATGAATAACTGGTGTTACGGAGTTTGTAGTAAGGGAAAAAGAAATTTAATTAAAATAATTGATCACACTGCATGATGAGTTGATATATTTCCAAGTTAAGACGTGTGGTTTTGCCATCTTGAATAGGCCATTTTATCTGCACTTTTGTCGTTTTGGTTAGTAACACCACTGACAATCACTAGCACCAGTAATACCTTAAATAAAAAAATAGGTCAGTTTGTTCATAAACCAGACTAATTGGTTTAATTGCTGTTTCAGTGTTGGCAAAGTTAAGTGCTGCTGAAAAGCAAGGACTCTACAGACAGCGCAGGGATGCTGACCAAGAATGCAGGGCAGCCTACCTAAAGAATGAATGATATTAAAAAACACTTACTTGAATGAAATAGAAACTCAAAGAAAATGATCTCATTTTTTGTTTATTTATAATGCTAAGTGGTCAACTATTATGAGACTTTTTTTAATTAAAAAAAAAAAAAAAAAGATGCAAAAAAAAAAAGAAAATGAAATTGCTGCTCAGAAAGCTACCATTTTCATAGAATGACTGGTTCAGATGATGACCTACTGGCTGATGGAGCTCAGTGTGTTGTTGAAATGCATCCCTCTACCTGAGTGGTGGTTGATGTCCTGATCTAATGAAGAGCCCACAGTGGAATAACTCAGGCTGCATCTGTCCTCATCTTTCTCCCTC
This sequence comes from Halichoeres trimaculatus, assembly GCF_033239565.1. Classification (NCBI taxonomy): domain Eukaryota; kingdom Metazoa; phylum Chordata; class Actinopteri; order Labriformes; family Labridae; genus Halichoeres; species Halichoeres trimaculatus. The sequence goes on from NW_027437277.1 coordinate 14,889, forward strand.
AGACATGAAGAAATCAAAGATTTGAAACAGCTGCTCATCAAGCTGTCAAAGCTGAGCCTGTTCTTCCTCACACTGGCTGTGATTGATCAGAAAACAGCTCAATCAGGGAAATCTGCTCCATTGAAGGAGGTGAAGGATCAGAACAGAGTTTTCTTTGAACACACTGAACTTCAGCTCCACATGAAGCTGAGCACCATCAATGCTTTGAGTCAGGAATCAGAGCTGCGTGCAGGTTCAGACTTCAGCAAAGACTTTGGAGCTAACTCTGAACTCTCTGACACATCCATTCAGTCTCACAGAACACACACACAGCACAGAGCAGACCAGAAGAATCCACAGACAATAATGAGACAGACTTTACAACCTGTTGATGCAACACTACATGAAGGAGACATTCAGACGGCATGAAGACATTATTCCATACACACCTGTTAGAGTTCAGTCACAGCTGGGGCAGAAAGCAGGTCTGAAGAGGAGGAGAGCTCTCTGACAGACGTCCTCTGTCCTCTTTCTGTATGATGCTGATGAAAAACCAACTCTGATGATAAAAAGGTTGGTCAGTGGGAGGACAACTCTGAAAAAAAAACAAAAAAACTTGATTGGTCATTAGTCAAATTAAAAACATGGTTCCAGTGTGTGCCTATCCTGGGTGCTTCAATCAAGATGGACAGGAGATTCAATGCCTGCATCCTGACCTTACGTCCAAGCAGCAGAGGAGAAATAAATGGAAAAGGAGAGACTCTGAAGCTTTCAAAGTCCTGACAGCTATTGCTCTGGACAAAGGACTCATGAAGGACATCAAGCAGATTGCCCTCTTCAAACATACAGGGATATAGAAAAGGAAAAATAATTATGAGAAATTACTATGAAGGTTAAGTGAACTTGTCATTATTATGTTTCCTCAGGAGAGCTTGAAGTGTTCTATGCCTCGATGCTGAAATACTCAATGAAAGCACTCACCCAGCTTGCTGTTATGGACCACAATGAAAATGTTCATCGTGGACAGGCCTCCACCAGCACAGGTACTGGTTTTTGTTTGTTTATTTGTTTTTAGAATAATGTTTCATATATGTCTTATCATTTTTCTTTTCTTTTTTTTTAAGGACGATCAAGATTCAATGTGGTTTGCCCAAAACAAACAAAAAACAAAGGACTGGGTTGTCAAAAAGATCTTTGTTCCAACAACACAAACAATTCGGCAAAATGTGGTGGTGCAGGTTGTGCAGGGACACCTGGGCCACAACATCAAGATGAAAGACCCTCAATCACATGTTTCTATCCCTCCGATACCAAAAAACATTACTCAGAAAACAAAACCTACCCAAAAAGGAAGCCATACAAAAACATGCTTCCAGCAACAGCAGTTAGTCTGAGTGGTGCACTATTGTGCATTATTATTTTTGTCTTTTTATATTTGTATTTTAAATTTGTATATATACAGAGTCTGATCAGGAGTGTTCTTCATCTGTTTATAACATGATGCACATAGATAAAACAGCATTTCTCTGTGGGTGGCTTGTCTGCATTTTACACCTGGGTCTAGAATAAATCTTTTGTCAAAGGAACAGAGTTACATCTTGCCAACCTTTCAAAGTCATCACGCAAGATCTGTTCTATTTATCTATCTATTTAAAATAGATCTATTTTTAATTTTATATATTCATTCATTGACGACACAAGACAATAGTCCAAAAGTTATAACTACCGCCTATATATATTCTGACATGTTATAATCTAAAGTGAGGCATTATAGCTTTTTTTTAGATTTTGGAAAAATCATGACATTTGATGAAGTAATGAAATAATATAAATAATTAGTCTGGAAGAGTGTCTTTAGATTTGTTTATTGTCTTTACATCTGTTCAAAAGCATCTTCTGCTTCCTTGAATCCAGTATACACCCCATATGGTGAAGGGTACTTGGAACGGATGCTTGTGACAACACAGGCAGGTAAAACTCTTCTGCTGTCCTTTCCCAGTCTCTCGCCTTTCAGGACCCACTCCAGCACCACCCGGTAAACCACCAACCTGTATTGACTGTTGGGGGGGGACAAATAAGTATATAAATAAATAGCATCTCTTCCAGGACACAACCTAGGTGAGATGCTAAGTAAATAAACACAGAGCTGTAACACACACAGTGTACAGTACAGTAAAATAGATCATGTATCACGCAGTGTCCTGTTAGTACAAAATAAGTATAGTAAATAAAGATATTACAAAACTCACTCCGCACAAAGCGTGCCGTTTGGTCCTGCAGGTCTTGGCCTCTTTTCCAATTGAGTTTAGGTGCGTGGAAAAACATCTCCAGAACTCCACGGGTCAGTAATGGTGGGTAATCTGTGTTTTGGGTGACACAAACTCTTTGAGCAGTGCTCTCGGTCTCATCAGTGGAGATATTGAGATCCTCCAGCGGTAGAATCAACAAGTCCCAAATGCTCTCCTCTTTCGGTCGGCATAGCTTGACATTTTTCACATTTACACCACCTCGTTTCATCCGCACATAATCTGTAGTCTGACAGTGTTTGAGGCCCTGCTCGAGCTGCGGCTGCCTCATCTGTTTCTCTAAGTTCGTCATCTGTGTATTCTGGCTCGTAAAGAAAAGGCTCGGCAAAGCCCTCGTGTTCTTCCTGTAAATTGAAGTCCTCAGACATTGTTCTTTCTACCTGTTTTTTTTTTCTTTGTTTCAAAGTTTTAACACAGCCTCACTTGCCAACCTTAATAGGCAGATCAGTAACCACTAAAACACATAACATAGTGTATAGTGTGCATGTTACTCACCCTATTTGAAAAGGAACGCCATCCTCCTGTCTTTCATGGTGGCAAAGTGGTCAATAACCATGTCGTAGCATTTCCCGCTGGCTTTGAGGTCCTCCACAACAACAGAGTCAATAGATATCCTGGCTAAATTGACAAGTCTGTCCTGTCCACATGTGTTTCTCAGATATGTTTTTATCCTTTTAAGACAGGAGAATGAGCGCTCTGCTGATGTGCTGGTGGTGGGATGTGTGAAACTTATTTTACACATTCATTTCCTCTTTTTTGTGGTATAGGTGACAGAGGTATCCAGCTTTGTTGCCATGGAGCCATTGGGGTTTAGTAGAGGACTGAACTATCTGCTGGAGCCAGGTCTTGAGGTGGAGGTGGTAACCACTGATTGGTCACCTTCCATTCGAAAAAAATTATGCATGAAGAATAACCAGAGATCCACCATGAGTTTGACATCTGGCATGTTGTCAAGGGTAAGTAGACAGACTGTAACTGCTACTAATGGCAAAACATCTTCTAGTCACACACGTTTAGTCCAGTTGCTGTATTTTATGCTTGCTAGTAACTCATCGCCTTTTTTATGTTGTTATTAGGGCTTTTGAAGAAATTTCTCTCTGCGTCAAACAAAAAGGACAACTGAGGCCTGCAACCATGGATAAAATCCATCTGCAATCATTTGTGGTACGCCTGTTCAACCTGTGGAGGTGACCCAGATGTGAGTAACAACACATTCTTTACATTTTGGCAACAAATAGAAATGATAATCAAAATTGATAGTTTTGGATATAGTCCTTTTGCTGTATATGACTGAGAATAAATATTTTTTCATTATTCTCAGGATTTGATAAGAAAGTGGAAAGCACTGCATCATCAGATCTGTGGTGTGCACCGCTGGGAGGAAGATGGACAGGAGATTCAATGCCTGCATCCTGACCTTACGTCCAAGCAGCAGAGGAGAATAAATGGAAAAGGAGAGACTCTGAAGCTTTCAAAGTCCTGACAGCTATTGCTCTGGACAAAGGACTCATGAAGGACATCAAGCAGATTGCCCTCTTCAAACATACAGGGATATAGATCAAGAAAAAATAATTATGAGAAATTACTATGAAGGTTAAGTGAACTTGTCATTATTATGTTTCCTCAGGAGAGCTTGAAGTGTTCTATGCCTCGATGCTGAAATACTCAATGAAAGCACTCACCCAGCTTGCTGTTATGGACCACAATGAAAATGTTCATCGTGGACAGGCCTCCACCAGCACAGGTACTGGTTTTTGTTTGTTTGTTTGTTTTTAGAATAATGTTTCATATATGTCTTATCATTTTTCTTTTCTTTTTTTTTTTAAGGACGATTAAGATTCAATGTGGTTTGCCCAAAACAAACAAAAAACAAAGGACTGGGTTGTCAAAAAGATCTTTGTTCCAACAACACAAACATTTCGGCAAAATGTGGTGGTGCAGGTTGTGCAGGGACACCTGGGCCACAACATCAAGATGAAAGACCCTCAATCACATGTTTCTATCCCTCCGATACCAAAAAACATTACTCAGAAAACAAAACCTACCCAAAAAGGAAGCCATACAAAAACATGCTTCCAGCAACAGCAGTTAGTCTGAGTGGTGCACTATTGTGCATTATTATTTTTGTCTTTTTATATTTGTATTTTAAATTTGTATATATACAGAGTCTGATCAGGAGTGTTCTTCATCTGTTTATAACATGATGCACATAGATAAAACAGCATTTCTCTGTGGGTGGCTTGTCTGCATTTTACACCTGGGTCTAGAATAAATCTTTTGTCAAAGGAACAGAGTTACATCTTGCCAACCTTTCAAAGTCATCATGCAAGATCTGTTCTATTTATCTATCTATTTAAAATAGATCTATTTTTAATCTTATATATTCATTTATTGACAACACAATAAATTAATATAGATATGTTTTTATCCTTTTAAGACAGGAGAATGAGCGCTCTGCTGATGTGCTGGTGGTCAGTATGGTGAGCATGAGCTGCAGCAGTTTGTAGATCTCGGAGAGTGTGCCCTGAAGTTCATCTTCAATCAGAAACTGTAGCAGCTCTGCTGGGGGCTTGTGAAACAACCTGTTGTTGTAAAGCATGTGCAGCTCCTTTCTTAACTTATGCTCATCAAAGAGTGGATATGTTTTGATCAGCTGAGCCAGCTCACTGCTGGGGAATGCAGCTGGCTTGCAGAAAGATAAAAACGATGTCTGATCCATCACTCGAAAAAAACTCAGGTGCTTCATGTCTGCAAATCTCTGTGTCATGTGCAACACTATACTGTCAACAATCTGGAAATAAAGACGTCGGAAAGATGAAACGGTGTCTTCCTCTCCTTCTTGGTGCTGGCTGAGTCCCTGCTCCAGAGCCTCCAAGCCGCGGCGAAGACGTTTACGTCGGTGCCCAGGTTCTCCGACTGCCTGGACCGTTTCATCATAAATGCCAGTGAACGTCTCGTCTGTTCTTATGACTTTGAGAGCGTTGATTGTGCTGTTGATCCAGTCCTGACATTTTTTGATGTCCACTGTTTTACTTTGAAGGACCTGAAAGAGTGGCTCTGTGAGGCCGAAAATGGACGGAAAGACCCCGAGCAGGAAATTGAAGTCAAAATCCTTCAGTTTTGCTTCAAGGCCTGCTCATTGTGCTTCTTTGTACTAATGCTCCTTGCCAAGTCCAAGGCTTCATCAATCCTGGCACGTCCAAAAAGCTTCAATTTCACAGCTAGTTTAGTAAAATTGTTTTTTACTAAATACTCTAAATCTTCACCCTCCATCACTGCACTTGCTATTTTTTGCTAATAAAATGTCAACACAAATATGCTAATCTCCCTCCTTTTCATTCAGCGGCTTGATGATGACAACACTGTGATTTGATTGGTTTGAGGCAAAAGACGGGGTGGTTTCCCTTGACACAGTCTTGGATAATCACAGATGAGTAGTGTCATGACAACAGTCTCATTTGATTGGTTAATCATTCTTGATTTTTTTTCACCAAGGGACGCCAACTTGGCTTGGCCTCCCTGCGGACAACAGTGTGCAATATCGTATTTTCACCACGCATTCGCCACATAACATTTAGGATGGCGCTGATGTACATGCATTCTACAATGTATATCATGTAGAATAGAATGTACTCGCATATTGTAAGTTTAAATGTCTTTTGAAAGTTATACTTTCGCTCCGGTGGAATGCTGGCATTCTGCTGTTAATAATTAATTAGTCATTCTTTGACACCGATTCGCGCTACACTATCAACAATGTCCACAGTGTCAATCCAGAAGGGCCCTTTTGAAAGAGAAAAAGGAGTACATGCCCATGGAGATAAGAAGGCTCAGAAATAAACATACATTCTGTTCCATTTTTAATCTGTCACTACTTCTCATGTCTTTAATTCTGTATCTGCCCAGGTAACTGAACAATTTGAACTTGTTGGGAATGGACTTAGTGGGTAAACTAACAAAGACAGAGGGTGGTAATCAGTACATATGTGTCATGGTTGATTATTTCACCAAATGGACAGAGGCCTACCCACTAAAGACCAAAAAAGCAGAGGAGGTCACCAATTGTATTGTTGATTTCTTTTACAAATTTGGTGCACACTAAAGACTGCTGACAGATCAGGGCTCAACATTTGTAAATTGTAATTGTAATTTAGTTTATTTGATAGGGAGGGACAATCTACATTCATACACACTTTAAAAAAAATAAAATGTAAATGTACCCAACTCTAGCTGCCAAGCTAATTTCCATTGGTAGTCCCCCCAGCTAAAATATAAAACAAACAGGTTAATTAAAATACAAGTACAATATTCAAAGGAGTCTGTTCTTCTTGTTTTGTTTCTTTTCAAGGAAAAGAAAGAACAGAAAAACATTATCATAATAAAACATTTTACAATACATTAACATCATTTTTAAAGTGCCAGGTCTTGTGGATAAATGAGCAGTGAAAAAAAAATTCAAGAAAGGAAAGAGAAAGGAATTGAAAAAAAAAAAAAAAAGGGAGGTGGATGGAGATAGAATGGGGCTGCAGCAATGCAAGTCCAGGTCATATGTATTGATTTAGTTATGGTGCTTAAGGGTTAATGCCAGTTATGGTATAATCAGACTGTGGGGATGAGGCCAAAAAAGGAGAGTAGAGGGAAGGTAACGAAAGAGAGAGGAAAAAAAAAAAGAAAAAAGGAAAAACAAAAAAAAAGATAAATAAATAAATGGAAGAGAGAGAGAAATTTTTTTTTTACTAAAAAACATAAATTAAAGAAGGTGATGGGTGGTCAGATGAGGATAATCAGTTAGTCACATAAATAAATAGTGGTCCAGGAAGTGATGACATGGCATCATCGCCTCTTGTCCTACAACATACCATTACTTAGACAAAGTGACAAAGTGGTATTGCACAATATTAACAATGTAACATGATTATGCAAAAGGTGACATGGTGACATTTATTCATTATCAGAGATCATGATTGCAGTTTTGTTTACTTAACAGCCACTTCTTTAGGTTTTTTTTGAATGCGGCGTATGTATTACAGTCCCTTATCATAACAGGTAACGTGTTCCAAATGCGACTGCCTGCGACTGACAGCACTGTCTGCCCCTGAGAGGTGCGTCTGAGTGGAATAACACAGTCCCCTCTGTTGGTTGCCCTGATTGTATGGCTGACATTGTCATTCTGTCTAACATAAGCAGACAGTGGGGGCGGTGCTAAACCTTTCAAGATCTTGAATATTGCGCAGGCATATTTAAAAGTTGTGAAGTTATCAAAACTAAGGAGACCATATTTTTTAAGAATATGACAATGATGGTATGTAACTGTTTTTTGTCTAGTATTTTTATTGCTCTTTTGTATAGCGACTCCACCTGGCTGAGCACAGTTTTAGTAGTAAATGACCAGTTAGTGGACCCGTATTCAATATGAGATAAAACCATTGCATGCATAAAAACTCTAGCTGCTTCTGTTGTTATTGATGACCTAATGGATTTAAAATTTGCAAGACTGAATTTCATTGTTTTTGAAATCTTGTTTACGTGACTCTTGAAGGAGAGGGTGGAGTCTAGAGTGACTCCCAGATACTTGAACTTGTTTACAAGTTCAAGTTCCTCTCCTCCTATGAAAATACCGGAGTGAGTTATGGCCTTTGGTGTTTTAGAAAAATACATGCAGACGGTTTTCTTGGTGTTTAGACTGAGACACGATTTCTTGAGCCAGTCGTAGATGTGGGTTAGTTCTGTTGTAAGAATGTGGGCGGTCTCTTGGATTGATTTAGATGATGTTAATATTACTGCATCGTCTGCGTATAGTTGTATATGAGTGTTTTTGCATGCAAGTGGCATATCATTGATATTGAGCGAGAATAGTATTGGCCCAAGTATCGACCCTTGCGGGACCCCATTTTACACTTGAGGTGTGGGGATTTAATCCCCTCAACAGCCACACACTGCTCTCTGTCCGCTAGATAAGATTTTATCCACATGATAGCTTTTTCTGAGAAGTTAAAAAGAGGAAGTTTTTCTATCAGGACCGCATGATTCACCGTATCAAATGCCCTTTTCAAATCTAAAAATACTGCTCCAACATATGATGTCCTATCCAGAAAGTGCCTGGTTTTTTCTAAGAAAAGATTAATGGCTGTCTCTGTAGAACGGTGTTTCCAAAAACCAAATTGTGCAGGGTGTAACGGAGTATGGCCCAAATTTAAGTGGTCCGTGAGTTGGGCTAATACCCATTTCTCTATCACTTTGGAGGTGGCAGGGAGGATGTTAACAGGTCTATAGTTGTTCATATCTGTCCTGTCTCCAGACTTAAAGTGCAATCAAGCTTTGTTTCAGAGAAATCTGTGAGCCGGCAGGAGAAATGCAGCCGCTGTCACAGGGTAAGTGACGATTCTTTTAGACCAATCAGTGGTCTGCAGTGTGTTGCTCCACCGTCTGAGAGTGGATCGGTTTAGTCTGGCACCCATACGGAAGGGTCCCAAAAAAGTAGGCCCACTCGTCTCGGTTTTTAGGGATCTGTCCTGGCATAAGTCAGTAGAAACGCTGCAAAAAGCGCATCATACCGAGACGAACCGAAGCGGTCTGCTTGGTGGAAACGCGGCTTTAGTTTCTGAAGATTTGTGTGTTGTGTATTTGGATTCTTTATTTTCAGTTTACTATGAGTCATTTAGTTGTTTTCTTCATGCTGTGCAGACGTGTGACGTGTCACCTCATAAACAAACTCAGAGCTTTCCAGAGAGGTGTAGTTACAGTTCAGTTACTATAGCAGGATATTAAGATTAGAAGCTAGAGAGACAGATAGAGAGGGAAACAGGAGCCCTGTGTGTCAGTCTCCCCCCAGCAGTCTAAACCTTCAGCAGCATGACTAAAAGCTGGTTCAGACCTGATCCAGCTCTAACTGTAAGCTCTATCAAAAAGGAAAGTTTTCAGTCCACTCTTAAAGGCAGAGACCTCAATTGATAAATTATTCCAAAGAAGAGGAGCCTGATAACTAAAGGCTCGACCTCCCAGTCTACTTTTAGAGACCCTAGGTACAATGAGCAGACCTGGTGCTGAGAACGCAGGGACCTAGACGGATAATACGGAACAATGAGCTCTTTAAAATAGGATGGCCTGGTGCCATTAAGCGCTTTGTAAATCAGAAGAAGTGTGGTGATCTCTCTCACCACAGTCTGGTCTTGTCCTGAACTCCCCTGCAGTGCAGGCTGCACTCCCAGTCCCTCCCTCACTTTTACACACCTGCACCGGATTCCCCTGCACACCTGCCTGCAATCACTGACACTCTGTGGCTTCACTTCAGGACTGCTGCAGCAGAGGACAGACGCCAGAGTATTTCCACTCATCCTGTGTGCCTCCACGTGTTCCCTGCTCTTCAGCCCAGCCACACCCACGCTGCCAAAAGCTCTCACTCAATCACTGGATTCTGGGATTTGCACCACTCACACCAGTGTAAATAAAATCATTGTTTAATAATTAACAAATAATGAAAGGACATGAGGATTTTGTAAGATTATAGAAACTTCCTGATACACATACCAAAATCTTGTAAATGAAATACAATAATTAATGAGAGCCTTCCCTTACTCACAATACTCAGGTAATAGTCCAAAATAAGGAATTAAATTAAACAATTTCTCCCCCTCAGTGTAGCAGCCGTACTGTAGCTGCTAATATATTCAATTTGAAAAAGCTATGAGAAATGGCAGCCATCTTTGACTTTTTCCAAACCATGATACTCAAAAACTCAATATTTGAATAAAAGTTGATTTCTTACACCGTATTGACTTAAAATAGCAATAGAAATAACATAAAAAAGAAAATTATACAAAATCAAGACCTTTAAAAAAAATCAGCTGAAAACATTTTTTCTTTCTATCTGGTTTCTTAACCCTCACGCAAAAAATGTTTTATAGACCCTTATCTCCAATTTGAAGCAGAAAACAAAACTTTTGCATTAACCTTGAAATGATGGAGTGCCAAAGCACCTCACTAAATTTATTTTAAGACCTCACTTCTCAGCCCTGCCAACCTCTGTTTCTCCTTTCTGCATTCCTGCTGCTAAACATAAAAATGGCTTCAGAGATGCAGGTCTACAGCTCCTGAGAATAAATGTGACCCATTATAAAACCACAGGATACAAATCCACATGTTGGTCACTATGGAAACACATTTCACCACATACATGTGCAGAAACAGACTCGATGTTCTCAACACTCTTGATGATTTTGCTAAAAGTAACCTGGACTGATCAGGTTACTGACTGAGGACAATAAGGGGTGTAAATTAACAGTCAGAACGGAATTAGAAACTGGATCTATTCAAGATCTAAGTCAAAGTCATAACTACTTTATTTTTAAATCAATAAATCTAGAATAGAACATAAGACTTTAATAAATAATGGCTTCATCTATGAACTCATAAATCTCTCTAGAGATGCCTCTATCTCACTAGAGGCATCTTAAATAGTTTCAATATTTGTGTCATAAATGAGAGGACGAGGATGTCAGCATGTCACCTGTCTGTCTTATCTGTCACAGCCTTCTTTGCATCATAGAGGAGAGGCTGTTTTCCAGCCAGCAGCAAACGGTGTGATAATTAACTTGTAAATTGTTCAGTGTTTTAATGCACTTAATCTCGATCTTTGGCGCTCTGTAGTCTGTGTCTGTGTGTGCGCACCACATCGGATGGAAAGCTCAATCAGCGCCTTTTTTTAAAAAAGCATACTGTCAGACTTCGGAAAAAGCAGTTGGCATTTGCTTTTCATTTTCTCTGTGTGTCTGTTTAACAAGTGAAGTTGTGATTGATAAGTCTTTCAGTGAAAGCTACTAACTTGACCGCGACCCTCCGCTCTGTCTGTGTGCGTGTGTGTGTGTGTGTGTGCGTGTGTGTGCGCGGCTGCAGCATCCCTGCCGACAGAAATAGATTGGATCAAACCACTGCGAGGATCGCGCGGGGAGGGGTGTGTGTGATCTTTCAATAGTTAAACTCGTCAATCTTTGTGTTTCAAGTAGCATGACTTGTATTACACCATTCAAAAAAACGTTACTATTAGAAAATTAATTACAACTGGATTTTTTAGGGGGGACAACTTGATGGAAGAGGGGGGGACATGACCCCTGCGCCCCCCGAGATTTGCGCCTATGCTACATGTACCAATCACTAAGCCCATTTTGACACATCTGCATCAGACTCTGACTTTTTTTCTTTACACTATGATGTCAATTCGATCTCCTACATCACCTTGTTGTCAAAGCTGCACATGCAATGGTCAGTTCTTGCACACACACACACATTATTTGAAATCTCAAAGCATCAACACACAGTTATTCAAACCTCAATACACCCAGATCAGGAGAGCAATTTCCAATCAGGAGAACTGCAGCATAAAAGGGCCGCGAGCCTCTGTTTTGTTTGGTGAGCACTGAGCAATGGACAACGACAAGCAGAGAAGGAGAGGGGTAAGAGTGAGAGGAGGAAGAGGAAGAAAAAGAGGAGGAGATGGAGGAGTGAGAGGTCGAGGAGTAGGAGGACAGGGAGGAGGAGGAGGAGGGCAATAATTTGTAATCAGAACCGAGCCACGATTGTTGAGCATGTTCTGAATCATGGTCTGAGCATTAGAGAGACGGGCCTGAGAGTCCAGCCAAACCTCAGCTGTTTCATCGTGGCTGGACTCATCAGGACCTTCAGAGTAGAGAACAGGTACCACAGGAAATCTGTTTGCCTTGTGTTCTCTACTGTACAGTAATACTGCATATCAATAGAATACAGTGTGCTGACTGTAGTTTTTACCAACATCTTCTTTAGAAATGCCTGTGCACTGAAACACTGTCAATAAAACAATGATTTGCTGCAGACTTGTGTGATATTTAATGTTTGAAGAAGTGGGCCTACACAGACATTTTCTAAAAAAAAAAAAAAAAGGTAAGTCTCATGAGTCATCACCATTTACATATTCACATTGTGTGTTGCATTTCTATAATTTGGTTTTCAGTTTTGCTCGTCAGTGTGCTGTGAATGCTTGGTAGTGAGCAGCAAACGCTGAGCTGTGTGTATCGATTGAGTGGTATATGTCTCGTTGGAGAATGTGGCTGTGTGTACCAAATGAGAACATGAGTTCCATTTTGTGACCAGTTAAGAGATTTGATGGCAAAGAGTCATCTTGACAAGGGAGTGTCAGGTTCAGCATTTTGTGTGTGAGGTTTTCAGGTCTGTGTGTACAGTTGTAACGCTCAGCCTATGGCCACCGCATTACATCAAAAAAAGGGGGACTCGTTATTGGGGCATGATAGTATTTATATACTCTCAGATTTGTTTTGTCAAACTTTGAAAATAACCATGTAACCTCTCCCGGTTTTTTTAAATAAGTAAATACCACAACCATAAATCATTTTATATATATATATATATATATATATATATATATATATATATATATATATATATATATATATATATATATATATATATATAGATATATATATATATATATATATATATATATATATATATATATATATATATATATAACACTTTCTCGCCAGGACGCGTTCGTTAATGCCCGTGACAGCAGACTCTCAATAATAAAATAATAATAAACAAAAAAACTCAAAACACCGTTCAAAACTTAGACTTTATGAAACTGAAATTATGCCCAAACAACCCTCTAACGAAAATTAAAAATTCCCCGAAAACTGTCCAGGTTAAAGAGTCCTTTTTATTCTTAACTAAGGAGAAGTCCTCCTTCGCACTTCCTGCCCGAAGGTTTGGGCTCTCAAAAATCCACAAGAATAAAGGAAAAATAGTCCACAAAAAATGATCGATAAAAACTAAAACACTGGTATACCAGGAAAATACTTTATGTGGGAACAAAAAATAAATAAATAAAAAAATAAATAAAAACAGCAACAACAACAACGATCTCACCCAGGTCCGGGAAAGAATATCCACAGCCACGCGGCTCCTTTGTCCCCTCCGCTGCGTGTACATCCACGGAAAGGTCAGAGGAGAGGAAACGGCCTCCACAGCAATCACCACAGTTCAACGTCTTTTCTTCGGGATTAATTTCAATGACTTTTCATGACTGTTCATTTACTGTTGGTTCCCTTTAGCACCACGTTAGTCCACGGTCTCTGTTTCCTCGGCACCTCCTTTCTCCCTCTTCCCCCACGCCACATCCTCCCTTTCATCACCTTTGTTTTCCAATATTATTTTTATTGCACCCCTCACATACCTTAAGTACAGGGACTTACATCAATACCAAAGTGAACCAAGCCTAACCTTACTTTTCGTTACTCAGTTCTTTTATTTTTCCGTATCATTTACACTCTTTTTTCCAGCAAGGTGACCCTGTCACACAGTTTGAAGGAATCCGTTAGTGTTTTGAGAAACGTGTTAAGAACTGTGAAAAATTATAACGACCCTGTCGTGCTATTGATGATCTGTTTGTCTTTGTTGGGTTCGCTTCGTGCTGCATTACATTTCATTTAGTGAATGTTTTGTGGTGAAGTTAATTTATGACACAGTCCTGCTCACACTGTTATCAGATCTGTCAGGTTTCTCATATGTGCCGCCCCCCAATGTCCAACCCACTCATGTGCCCTTGGTTTCAGTAGACCTAATCCACAAGGAAGCAGGGAGATATGTAAATAATAATAACAACAATAATCAGAGTTAAAAGGTAAACCGATCGATCCCCTGAAATCTCTGCTCTCAAAATGCTTGGCTGAGGTCTGCGCTCTCTCTGAGTGATTTTCTAGTTTGTGCTGAACCTCTGAGGACCCACGTCAACGTATGTGGACAGCACATTTCTGCCTCTCAAACCCATGACACTTCATTTTTTCAAACTTTGACCCTTCAGCCACATTTAGGGACACTGCCCACGTCATCTTTTGATGATCTCACAACATTAGACACACTCACCTGTTCCTCCTGGTCACTCACTCTTCCCTTCCCTCACGTCACATCCTGCCTCAAATAAACTTTGCTTCACACTAAGATTTTCCCATTGCACCCATCTTTAATATACAGAGAACCATAACTGTGTGCAAACAAAAAAACCTTTCTTTTTTCTTTGTGCTCCTTTTTATTTATGGGGTGACACGTCACACTTCAGCACAGCATGAAGAAAAGAACCAAATGACTCCATAGTAAACTGAAAATAAAGAACCCAAACACACATCACACAAATCTTAAGAAACTAAGGCCTCGTTTCCACCAAGTGGTTCAGTTCGGTTCGTCTCAGCACAGCATGCGTTTTACGGCGTTTCCACTGACTGATCCTGGGACAGATTCCCAAGTAACCAAGACGAGACACTTTTTGGTACCCTTTTATGTGGGAACCAGACTAAACTGATCCAAATTTGGAAGGTGGAGCTAAATCGTCACTTATGGTGCAACAGCGGCTGAGTTTCTCCTGGTGGCACACAGTCCTCTCTGAACCAAAGCTTGATTGTTCTTTGTTACAAAGAGACACATGGAAAACACAAAGAAGATTAATTGCTGGATGATATCCATTGTTGCTCTTTGTTAACTGTGTCATGTTTTTCTTCTTCGTTGGATTTATTAGCAGGGCACACTGTCTCTTCACGCTGCTATGGCGTCACACTATTATTATGAACAAAAACAAATAGAAATCAAACAGTTCTGTAATCCCGTTATCAATTTAATTTAATCTAAAAAAAAAAAACAACACCTTTACATCAGGGGCTCAGCTTATTGTTATTGTGTCCAAAACCAGCTTCTCTATCAATAACTCAACAGAAAAAAGCAGAAGATAAAGTCATTGAAAAAGATAAAATGCCTGTTCATTCCACTTTTTCAGACTTTAGGTGTTCCTGAATGTATATCAAGTGATAAGAAATAAAGAAGCACACGTCTTTAGATGTGACTTTAAAACCATTAGGGGTTCCACTTACTCCTGCTTTAGATTACTTTAATGAGCCATTATGTTATTTGGGTCTTTAGCCTGAGCGGAGGGCACTATCGTATCTCACAAATCGCAACTTCTATTGTACACAGGAACATTACACTTAAGGGAAATTAAATCAGCAGGTGACCATTACACCATGTGCACCCCATGCTGCCCTGTGAAGAGGGCAGACGCATACATTATTTCCCCTCTTGGGTCACAGGCAACAAATGACTTTAGAGTGTTGGTAGATTTATATGTGGAGTAGGTTTGATTCTAAAGCATTAAGGAGCTGGGCCTCTCTGTCTTCAGTTCAGTGCAGTCTAAGATAACAAATGTAGTTGGGAAGTCCTGTTTAAAGTTGTCAGTCATGTTCTGTGAAATGATATCTCTGTGTGGCCAAATGGGCAGGTGGCCAAGTCAGTCATACATGTAGTCTACCCAGGAGTTTATTACAGTGCTGGCACTCTGTAGTCGGATTTGAAACCTATATGCTGAGTCCTTTTGGTCAAATTTTTGTCTCAACTTCATCAGGATGAGTAAAAACTGTGTGCGCCTCGACGTCTCCCACTTTATAGGTCAGGGGAATCTGTGTTTGTGGTGCAGTGGGGTCATTTGGCACTTTAAAAATTCACACAAGCTGTTAAACTGTTCATATGTGAAACCAGTGCAGTAATGGAAATAACCAGGCACATGACATGATATCAGTTCATTTTTAAGTTTCCCCTTCAAGTAACTTAAGCTGGACGTTTTTTTCTTCAAGTTCTGTCTTCAAATTTATCATTCCCTTCTTTTGTTGTTCCAGTCCCTTCTTTAGAGTTTTCAGCTCCTCTTCTTGGTGGCCTGTATTGTTGTCTGCCTCTGAAAATGCAAATATGAAAAAACAGTCAGTTAATGACATAATTTTCTCTTTCACAGCTCCCTCTAGTTGAAAACACCACAGAGTCATCACAAGCAAAGCAAGCTTGTGAATTCCCAGATTTCCTTTTACCCCCATCAAATTTCACTACAGTAATGAATAAACACAAAACAGAGATGTACAGTAAAATCTCCATCACTTTGCCACAATCCATAGCCCTGGAGCTTGAGACAAGACAACAGGAGACAAACAATGTCTGGCACCTTGCACGGTCTGCCCAGCTTACGTCCACCTGTTTTAAAAGAACTTGCTCAAGAAAATCAAACTATGAAAGCCTTGCAGCCACCTTTAGGACCACAGCCACTGGGCAGACAAGTGCTATGAAAAGAGGGGTACACCTTGAGCCCACTGCAGCAAAGCATTACCGTGAGGTCACAGGAAATGCAGTGCTCCCATATGGATTGGTGGTAAATCCTCATGCTCCTCACCTTGGCACTTCATCTGACAGGAAGGTCATTGAGACAGGGGACAGTAGAAGTCACGGCCTTCTGGAAATCAAGTGTCCATCAAAGGAGACCTACAAAGATTGTCCTTATCTCGTGAGGCATGCAGGTGGTAGCTACAAGCTAAAGGAGAGCCACACATATCACTACCAAATAACAGGACAGTTGGGACTCAGAGGCATGCTGTGGTGTGAGTTCTTTGTGATGTGCTCAAAAGACTATCACCTACAGCGCATTCATTTAGATGCAGCAAAATGGGGTGGTATGAAAAACAACTTAGACCTGTTTTTCTGTGAGTACTTCCTCAGCAGATGCCAACAGTTATTACAAAAAATAATAACAAAGCAAACACACCCTTTGTAGTGGAGCAGATAACTGTAAAAGTTTAAGAGAATCGTTCAAATGGTGATGACAGCATGAAATTTGGCACAAATACTCTCTTAGGGTCACTCTTTTGAAATAAAACGTTAGACACTCCACAATTCAAGATGGCGGCCATTTTTAAAGATGGACGCCATTTCTATCAGACGATTCTTTTTTCAAAAGTTCAGAAGGTGATGAAAGCATGAAATTTGGTACAGATAATCTCTCAGGGTCACTCTTTTGAAATAAAACGTTAGACACAACAAAATTTCAAGAAGGCGGCCCTTTAAAGATGGCTGCCATTTTTATTGTATGCACATTTTTTCAATGGTTTAAATGGTAATGCAAGCTTAAAAGATGGCACAAATACTCCTTCTGAGCCACTCACTTGAACAAGGACATTTGACACTTGAAT
This sequence comes from Halichoeres trimaculatus, assembly GCF_033239565.1. Taxonomy (NCBI): domain Eukaryota; kingdom Metazoa; phylum Chordata; class Actinopteri; order Labriformes; family Labridae; genus Halichoeres; species Halichoeres trimaculatus. Next base: position 32,212 of record NW_027437277.1, read on the forward strand.
ATTAAAAATAGTAGTCATTTTTCAGGATAACCACCACCGTACTAGAAAACTGGTGTTAAGAGTGCTCGTGAGGTCCCTTTACGAGGAACCATTTACAGCCACTCAAAACTTCAAAACTGTAAGCCAAGAGTGTTTATTTGACTGTGTTTTGTCTAACTCCTTACCCTTGACCTGTCCGAATTGGTTAAACCTGCCAGAACTGCCCCCTAACGGCATAGCTCACAGAGTTCATCGGAGTACACAAGCCCCCTTACTGTAACAAGGTAACAGCAACAAGGGAGGCTTGTTTTTTTTTTTTTTTGGCTTTTTATGCTTTCATATATATATATATATATATATATATATATATATATATATATATATATGTATATATATATATATATATATATATATATATATATATATATATATAACAGTGATTTTTCTGTGATATTTTACTAATTGCTATTTTAAAGACAAGACTAAAATTAAATGCATTAAATCGCTTTTGACAATCCCAAAATGTGTGTAGATATTAATGTGTTGTATGAATCAAAACATTACTTTTTTCAAATGCAAGACACCAACAGATATTATACACCTACAATAAAATGCTCTCACATTTAAATATTTTACACAGGGAATATTATTAGTCTCATACAATTGAACTGCACTGATTAACACAAACCTTTTAGGTGGAGGTTTCCTGCTTCCTCCTTGATGTTCTCTCCTCGAGAAAGAAGAAAGAGCAGCCACAGGATTTGGGAACTCGGTTGTAGGTCGTCCGTCCACCAAATGCTTAAAGATACCAGTACGTCAGAAATTATCTCTATCTGTCACCAGCATTTATTCAGCTTAGATAATACACAATAGCTCAAGTTTTAAGAGAAGAAACCTGCCATTGAGAAATCCTTCTTTGCTGTTGTTATTTGACCTAAAACACAGCAATACGGTTAGCTGATGTTGGATAGCACCTTACCTCAGAACCACAGACGTAGGTGTTATATTGATTTTAGAGGGATTCAGCTGGTCATGGGGTCTCCCACACTGCTTAATTCACACCCGGCACCTTTCTTTCTTATCCCTGTTTCTTATCCCAATAGATAAAACACAAAAGCCAAAGGAGCCGTCCTCTAAACACATTTGATAAAACTAGCTCCCATTGGCCAAAAGCAGGAACACATTTCACATGAAGACACAATTCACAGAACACAATCCTCCTTTCCTCATGAATCTGAACACCAACACCTCTCGCTAAAACACAAGTTGCAAAACAATGAAATTCTCAACATAAAACTAATGTGAAGCAACATTCATGTCATAGTCAGCAAAATTAAAAAACCATGAACACACCTGGCTCCATTCATTAAACATAACCTCTCCAGATTAAAGACACTTGGTCCATATGATGTGATTACAGCTCAAACAGCCAGTTGAGGAAAGTCTGCTGAATGTTCAAGGAGGCACAACAGATCAGGCAGAGGAAGAGGAAAAGGAGCTCCAGTGAGAGGAGGAGCAGGAGCAGGAGCAAGCCCAAGAAAAGGAAGAGCAGGCCCAGGGGGAAGAGGAGCAGACCCAAGATGATGAGAAGCAGGCTCAGGAAGAGGAGCAGGCCAAAGAGGAAAAGGAGCAGGCCCTGCTGGAGGAAAAGGAGTTTTGGTATGAGGAAAAGGGGCAGGCCCAGGAGGAGGAGGAGCAGACCCAGAAATGATGAGAGAGGAGAGGAGTTCCAGTGAGAGGAGTAGCAGTAGGCCCAGAAGAAAGAAGAGGGTGGGCATGTCTAGAAAGAGGAGGAGTATCAGTTAAAAATGGAGGATAAGCTGGCCTGGAGGAGAAGGAGCAGGCCCAGGAGGAGGAGGAGCAGCCAAGAAAGGTAAAGCAGTTTTAGTTAGAGGAGGAGGACGAGGCACTAGTTATCTGACATTTCCACATCTCACAATGGATGGAAAAAATCGACTTCACTTTCTCACATTTTCATATTTAAATTCTTACATTTTTTATTTATACTGTAGGAAGAGAGGAACAGTGATTTGATTTTTCTGCTTGACCTCATTTATATTGAAAATGAACACAAAAAGTTTTGCATCTTGAATCTGCTGTGCTTCTCCTTTGAAACAGAGAAAAAGTTGACTAGTGCACTGAATTCAACACATGGGACGATAATATCCAACACATAAAACACGCTTGTCTTTGGGAGAGGAGAGGAGAGGAGAGGAGAGGAGAGGAGAGGAGAGGAGAGGAGAGGAGAGGAGAGGAGAGGAGAGGAGAGGAGAGGAGAGGAGAGGAGAGGGGGGGGGGGGGGGGGGCACAGTGTCACCAGTGGAAGGGCCGGTCCCACATACGGAGGCCACAGCTTCAGCAGTTGCTGTGGTAGCAGCAGCACGAGTGGCAGCAGTGATGGTGTCGAGCTCAGGGACGGTGGTGGGTCACGGTCTGATTGGAGGCGTCCTCAGGGAGGTGGAAGGAGAGACCGCCCCTCACAATTACTGGGACCAATGGTGGACAGAGTGCTCCTCCCACTGACCAACCTCTTTATCATCAGAGTTGGTTTTTCATCAGCATCATACAGAAAGAGGACAGAGGACGTCTGTCAGAGAGCTCTCCTCCTCTTCAGACCTGCTTTCTGCCCCAGCTGTGACTGAACTCTAACAGGTGTGTATGGAATAATGTCTTCATGCCGTCTGAATGTCTCCTTCTTGTAGTGTTGCATCAACAGGTTGTAAAGTCTGTCTCATTATTGTCTGTGGATTCTTCTGGTCTGCTCTGTGCTGTGTGTGTGTTCTGTGAGACTGAATGGATGTGTCAGAGAGTTCAGAGTTAGCTCCAAAGTCTTTGCTGAAGTCTGAACCTGCACGCAGCTCTGATTCCTGACTCAAAGCATTGATGGTGCTCAGCTTCATGTGGAGCTGAAGTTCAGTGTGTTCAAAGAAAACTCTGTTCTGATCCTTCACCTCCTTCAATGGAGCAGATTTCCCTGATTGAGCTGTTTTCTGATCAATCACAGCCAGTGTGAGGAAGAACAGGCTCAGCTTTGACAGCTTGATGAGCAGCTGTTTCAAATCTTTGATTTCTTCATGTCTGAGGGAGAAAGATGAGGACAGATGCAGCCTGAGTTATTCCACTGTGGGCTCTTCATTAGATCAGGACATCAACCACCACTCAGGTAGAGGGATGCATTTCAACAACACACTGAGCTCCATCAGCCAGTAGGTCATCATCTGAACCAGTCATTCTATGAAAATGGTAGCTTTCTGAGCAGCAATTTCATTTTATTTTTTTTTTGCATCTTTTTTTTTATTTAATTAAAAAAAAAGTCTCATAATAGTTGACCACTTAGCATTATAAATAAACAAAAAATGAGATCATTTTCTTTGAGTTTCTATTTCATTCAAGTAAGTGTTTTTTAATATCATTCATTCTTTTTAGGTAGGCTGCCCTGCATTCTTGGTCAGCATCCCTGCGCTGTCTGTAGAGTCCTTGCTTTTCAGCAGCACTTAACTTTGCCAACACTGAAACAGCAATTAAACCAATTAGTCTGGTTTATGTACAAACTGACCTATTTTTTTATTTAAGGTATTACTGGTGCTAGTGATTGTCAGTGGTGTTACTAACCAAAACGACAAAAGTGCAGATAAAATGGCCTATTCAAGATGGCAAAACCACACGTCTTAACTTGGAAATATATCAACTCATCATGCAGTGTGATCAATTATTTTAATTAAATTTCTTTTTCCCTTACTACAAACTCCGTAACACCAGTTATTCATTTGAAATACTCACATGAAATTTGTAGATAATTCTTGAAATTGTCAAGATATGAGGAGAAGATGCTGACTTACCGTGTGCTTCTCATAATGGACATGCCTCCCATGAGCTCTTACCCCCAAAAATGTTTACAGGGACACAGCAGTTTTTTCAAAGTAAAGGTTTTTACAAATAGTGACACCAGTGACATGAAACCAAGAGACAGCTATTTTTTGTAAATTATTTTTAATAAACAATTATTTTTTCCCCTTTTGAAAATTATAGGTAATAATCTTAACCCATAACTTTGTATTGTAATCTTTTTTATTATATAAAAAAAATTATATATTATCCAAATTCATGGCACTAGCCACACTATTTCTGCTATATTTAATAAAATGTACTTTAAAACTGTTTTTTTTTAATGGTTAAAAAACAAAACCACACTTCAGTTTGTATGTTTTGTGTCATTGTCACAAACTTTTGTGCATTTTTCCCAGTGAATAATGTGAACAAGAAAGCCACCATTTTCATGTGTGACTGTGGTCAGAACCGCGCTCCCGACTCATCACAGCAGCCCACTAGAGGGATGAAAGACGTGGACCTGATCAGGGTCAACTGCTGGAACCAACGCTCCTCAAAAATCTGATACTCAGCAAAAAAGTTCAGGATTGATCAGTTTACTGTGCTGTAAAAAATGACAATGAAGGTGAAGTCTTTAACACTTGTCATGCTTTTGTGGTTACACCATTTGACAGTTTAATGGGACTGATTCTTGAACTGGTTCAAATGGTAGAAATGTCATATCAAATACTGTGACACCAACAGAAATGTAAACTACACATTGAAACAAAGATGGAAGATGATGTTTGAACAAGTTTAAAGCTGATTTTTCAGACCAAGCCTTATTTGTCTCTGTCCCAGGGGAACCTTTGGCTTCACACAGCTCAATGTCAACCTGTTTCATGCAGTCACTTTGAAATGAGGATGAAGGGCGCCCTCTAGTGACAGAAAGTCCTCACTGCAGCTTCACACAGCTCTTCAAGTGTGTTGGTTGTGTTCAGCCTGGAGCTCACACTGTTTCAGCATCAATGTGCAGCTCAGCTGAGTGTCAAAGCAGGATTCTCCATCCCTGAGTGTTTCCATGATTCCACACAGACTGTGGGACTGACCTTTGACCTCATGTGTGTGTTTTCAGGGAGAAGATGGTCTCCAGGTTCCTGCTGCTCACGGCTCTGAGCTGCTGTGTATTTGGCTAGTTTTCACCTTCACTTTATTGTCCTCAAAGAGAAAAGAGGAGATCCACTTTGAGACTGAGTGAAAGACTTCAACACTTGATGAGAAAACGTGTGTAAAGACTCACATGTTGCTGTGTTTTTCTGCCCCTCTCTTTTCCTCTCTGTCTCCTCTACAGGATTAGAGCTCAACATGGGTCACAGCTCCTATCAGGCTGAGGAGAAGCAGAGCCTCACCCTGGACTGGACCTTCACACCAAAACCTCACCCCTCTCTGAAAGGTCTCTATGTTTTCTGTGCCATGATGAAAAAAAGGAAAGTCTCAGCCCTGTTTGCTCTCCAGGACGGAGTTGAGATCCCACTGAGGGATGGGGAGCTTTCAGGACGATTCCAGTGTGACAAAGACCTCCTCAGAGAGGGACGGATCAGACTTCGTATGTCCTCACTCAGGACTGAAGACTCAGGACAGTACTGGTGTGGAGTGATAACAGATTCTGGTTCCAGTGTGGGCGGATGTCTCCTCACAGTGACTGGTGAGTAAAGTCAGTGAACGTTTGTGGAGACAAAGAAAAATCAAATCAGCTCAGGTTCAGAGATCAGCGGCTAACATTTGATAGGATGAATCCAGAGAGACAAAGACGTCCTCAGAGAGGAAGAAGAAGAACCTGAGAGAAAAGGGCTGCTCTGATTTCCTGTTGAGGACGTTTTAGAGTTTATCTGCAGTCACTGACTTTTTCTTTCCATGACTGACTCTGATCTGTTGGTCTCTCTACAGCAGCCAGGAACCAGACTCAGTCTAAGACTGGACCAGCCAGGAACCAGACCCCCCGTCGCACTGAAGCTGAGAAACCAGACTCAGGGGGTCCAGGAAGGATGGCTCTCTCCCAGCAACAGGGACTGATAGCAGCTGTGATGTTATTGTTTGTTCTTAACTATTTAGTGATCCTCGTCCTGACCTTAAAGTACTTTGCATTAGGATAGAGACAGAGACCCTGAGATGTCTAAAGCTCAGCACAGAGCCTGGAGACTCCAGCTCTGTGTCCACAGTGGGTTCCTAAGTCAGTCTAAGAAGCTCTGTCTCAAAGTGATTTTCATTTCTCTTATTGCTCAGAAAAGAACAAAGACAAACACTGCTGCTGGATAACAACAATCAGAGCTGAAGCTGGCTCTGAGAGAAACACAGCTGTTCATATGAAGATTCCTCTGCTCTGAGCTTCATCTCTGTTTGCTCTGTTTAGATGCTCATCATTGATAGGAAGTCTTGCTTGTATTTGTCTTATCTAAGGATTATTGTGATGAAGGCTTCAGCTCAGCTCTGACTGTTCTGTATTTGATTGGTTTTATTGATGTTATCATGAGAGAGATGTAAACTTGACTGTAAATGTTTGAATGTGAGGAAGAAGAGTGTTTCAATGGAGGGATGAAGATCTTTGTTCTCTGCTCTGTCAAACAATAAATGTTGATGTTGAAGTGTAAACTCTCAGACTCATTTCTGGAGGATTTTTCTTCAACTCTTTGAGCTCTTTCTCTTTTCATTCCTGATCTCTGATGGAGCTGTTCTGGACTGGAGAAAACTTTGTGGAGTCTGAAGGTCAAAGGTCATCCTGTTCTCTTCTGATGGAGGATTTCAGCTGCTGATGAAGGGACGGTCTGAGTGTGAAGAGCTCAGAGGCCGTTGTTACAACAACAATTTTAGGGTGAAACGCAAAAGTTTTGTTGCATTTTGGCCTCGTGTTTACACGGTAACGGCCGACTTAAAACGCAAACTTTTGAAAACGGCCTCCAGGGAGGGATTTTCTGAAACATTGCTGACACCGTTGCCGTTACATAAAACAGTCCAACAGTACCTTTGTTACAATCGCTGGGGACTACCGTTCTGTGCATGTACTGCTGAATCTGCTGACTGTCTTTGTAGAAAATCACTGCGTTTTAGCGTTTTTAGATGAGACATTGTGGTGTAGACGGGGCCTCAGAGAACAGCTGCTCTCTGCTTACCTGCTCACACACCTGTGTGGATGAGGAGCAGCTGATCAGCTGTTTGAGGTCAGAGGTTGAAAAGTGCTCATACTGACTTTAATCTGTTGGTTCTTTATCTGTTAACTTGTGTCAGCTTGAAGCAGAGCGTGGGAGAGAAAAACAGAGTCAGTGTTTGAATGTTGGAGTTGATTTCAGCCTCCAGTAGAAATGAAACATGAAATCAAGAAAAGACTTGATCTTGGTAATGAGCTGTGTTTGTGCTCAGCACAGAGGTCACACTTTAAGGAGCTCCTCCCACACACCTCAGCTTCTCCTCCTCCTCCTCCTCCTCAAACTGGCTCCCCTTCTTTACAAGACATGGATGATGGAAATCTTCAAGCTTTGTTCTTCTGTCAAACAGAGCTGGAGCTGCCCAGGGTGGAAGCATGTCCCTCAGACCAGGATCAGTCAGAACCAAGTCCAGCTGAGTTTAGAGCTTTACAACTTTAATTCAAACAAACAGATCCAAACAAATACAGAGACAGCAGGCCTCAGGGTGAGGCAGAGACAGAGAGGAGAGGAGACACATTCAAATGATGCACCAGGACTTCACAGACTCACAGTCCACCCTAGACCAGGTTTAGAGTCAGGACCTGATCCCTGACTTCAGTCCAAACTGGTGCAAAGAGCTCTCAGACCTTCAGAAGTGATCTGAGTCTGTTTTTAAGCTAGTATCACCTTTAACAGGTCCACTAACACACCTGGACCCGAGGTGGGCTCTGAGCTGCTGAGCTGTCACAGTCTTCAGACCACCTCTGGACTCTGGACATGGATTCCAGGAGACCATCTTCTCTCTGAAAACTTACACATGAGGTCAAAGGTCAGGCCCACAGTCTGTGTGGACTCATAAAAACACTTAGTGATGAAAAACACTCAGTGATGAAGAATCCTGCTTTTGACACACAGCTGAGCTGCACGTTGATGCACGTTGATGCTGGAACAGAGTGAAGCTGCAGTGAGGACTTTCTGTCATCAGAGGGCGCCAGTGATCATCAGTTCCTCTCCTGAAAGCTGAAGCATGAGACAATAAACTGAACAAGGTGAAGAGACAAGTCCATGTTCAAATTCTGTTTCTTGTAAGAAAAGAAAACAATCAAAGTGTCTCTTCACCAAATGTTCCTCTCTTTAGAGACAAGTTGGAGCTGCAGGACACAGACAACCTCTGTTTTCGCTCCCTCTCTCCTCCCCCATTCATTGACTCCATCAGGAAGAACAGGACAAATCCAAACCTCTTCAAGTTTTGGAGTCAACTTGATGTTGATATTTTTTTTGTTCAGTCTTTGTTTTATCAGGGAAATATGAAGCAGGAGCACATTTATAGACACAGACAGCTCAGTGATGATACATTAGATATGACACCACTGATCTTTAAAAGTGTTCAACCTGCTCTATCACATTCTGACCAGTGACAGTAAAGTGATTCAGCACTGAATTTACACCAAAGGAAAATGTATCAGTTTAAACTGATATAATTTACAGAGGAAGAAATATTACTGTCCATACAGATTTCATAGAATATGTGAGATACACCCACCTCCCCTAAAGACTCACCTTTAACAGGTTCAGTAATTGCGGGTGCACAGTGACATCTCACACCTGCAAGACGCTGCTCTGAAAGCATGGCATCATGCAGTTCCTTTTCCAAGGCATGCTGCCGTAATTATACACTGCCCCCTGCTGCTCACATAGGCATGGTGCACATGGTGTAAAGGTCACTGCTGATTTCATTTCCCTTAAGTGTGATATTCCTGTGTGGAATAGAAGTTGCAATTTGTGAATAATATAAAGTCTCATTAAAGGAATCTAAAGCAGCAGGGTGTAAAAAAATCCAATTAAGTGCCCACAGCAGGCAAAGCTCCTCCAATGTGGCGCCAGCGTCCGATGTCAGCTCCGTCAGCCACGTCCGTGAACAGGTGCCACTCTGCCCTCCGGCAGCCCCTCTGCCCCCGGGCCAGCACGGCCAGCTTTAACATCCCACCAGAGATAGATCCCACGTTCCCAACAACGATGGATGGAAGGACAGGTCCACGTCGTCACCTCCCAACTCACACCCGAGAACCAGAACGTCGTCCTCACCTCCTCCTCCTCACCTCGAGGGACATCATCAAGCCCTACACCAGTTAGCATTGACATGCTACAGGCTGCTAACAGCTAATTTCACATGTAAACAATGCAGCCATGGTTACATGTAGGATCTCCAGACAAACACAGGAGAAAAGTAGTAAAAGTATCAATGAAGCCACAAAAAGTTTGGTGTTCATGACCAACAATGAACCATACAGAGTGATGATCCACTCCAAATACAAAGATGACAAAAAAGAGACCAAAAAGATTACAAGAAACGGACAAAGAAGAGAGAACTGCTGCAACAGGCAGCTACTTGGGCAGCGCCTGGCAACGGAAAAAAAAAAAAGACGTGTGCTTTTGAATTTCTTATCACTTGTTATACATTCAGGAACACCTAAAGTCTGAATAAGTGGATTGGACAGGCATTTTATCTTTTTCAATGACTTTTTATCTTCTGTTTTTTTCTGTTGAGTTATTGATAGAGAAGCTGGTTTTTGGCCACAATAACAATAAACTGAGCCCTGATGTAAAGGTGGTTTTTTTTAGGTTACATTAAATTAAATTGAAAATGGGATAAAAGAATTTGTAAAAACAACAACAACAACAACAACAACAACAACAACAACAGCCTATTATAATTAAATCAATGTTTTCTCTTTGATTTCTATTTGTTTTTGTTCATCAGTTTTGGCTTAAGTTACAGTACGGTTTGGCACAGTTTGGTACCGTTAAGCCTGGTTGCGTTTGCGTTACCACAGCAAACTGTGCCCTCTTGTGGTAGGTGGCGTGTGAAACACGTTTGCGGCGTTTTTACGAAACGCCGTAAAACGCGTGCTGTGCTGAGACAAACCGAACTGAAGCGGTTGGTGGAAATGGGGCCTTAGTTTCTTAAGATTTGTGTGTTGTGTATTTGGGTTCTTTGTTTACAGTTTACTAAGGACATTAAGACTATAAGTTAGAAAGACAGATAGAGAGGGAAACAGGAGCCCTGTGTGTCAGTCTCCCCCCAGCAGTCTAAACCTTCAGCAGCATGACTAAGAGCTGGTTCAGACCTGATCCAGCTCTAACTGTAAGCTCTATCAAAAAGGAAAGTTTTCAGTCCACTCTTAAAGGCAGAGACCTCAATTGGTAAATTATTCCAAAGAAGAGGAGCCTGATAACTAAAGGCTCGACCTCCCAGTCTACTTTTAGAGACCCTAGGTACAATGAGCAGACCTGGTGCTGAGAACGCAGGGACCTAGACGGATAATACGGAACAATGAGCTCTTTAAGTTAGGATGGCCTAATGCCATTAAAGGGCATATTGCAGGTTAAAGACAACTGTTGAGAAATTGATAGAAAAATAACTTAAAAACAATGTCCTGAAAGAAATTCCTAAATTAATAAACCACAGGGTCTCCTGGAGACGTTTTAGTGCGAGTTTTTGTACTTCCGCATTAAAAACCGGCATTTGAACGTGACGTCACAGTCAGGAGTCCCTCAGCTTCTGCCTCTGTTGAACATGAATAAACATGGATCAGACTGTCACTCCTGTCAATGAGGAGGAAGAAAATCTGTACTCCTATCCATATGATGGTCCTCAGGGTTATAACTGTGAGCCTGTTAGGAAAGATGGAGAGCGGGAACAGGGTGGGATTAGAAGGAATATTCAGCCGTAGGAGAGCAGAGGAGTTGTGGTGTGAGGAGAACCAGAGGAGAACGGAGCAGGTGTCCTGGTGAGTGAGCGCTGTTAGCTAGTGACATGTAGCTTAACGCTGTGTTCACATCAACATATTTAAAGTTTGAAATCAGATAGGCTGACTTCAAAAAAGAAAAAACAAATTGTATGTGTAAGAGCTGATCGTACAGCCACGTGCTTTGAGCCGTCCTGATAAAGCCCATAGAGAGAAAGAAAGAGAGGTCTATCAGAGGTCTATCCACTGATCCAGACTCAGAAAAACAAGACTTGGCTACGCTGCTTAGCTCACGTTTCCGTTGGTTTGAATCTCGGGCAGCATCTCTAGCAGTCCTTGTTTCCGTCTGTCAGCGGGAGCCGGGCTAGGGGCTGCTGCTGCTGATGGTGAAGCTGGAGTTGACTGACGGGAAAGTGGCCGCGTCAGTCTCAACCGGACCTGGCTCCGGTATCCCATCCTGAACTCCATCCATAGACTTTATAAAATAGACTCCATCACATCAATCTTCCTGTCGAGAAATGGGCACCGATGCAGCAATAAAGTCTTGACTTGCTGCACAAAAAGGAATCAGAGCACGAAAGCTAACTCACGGAGTCCGAAAAAGTGGACTCGATGTCCTGTTGAGCTAATATTTCTCCATCCATCCATCCAAACACATCTGATTCATCTTAATGGACGGTCAAATTAAATAATTCTGAGGAAGAAACACAATAAACACAACCCGAAAAGCCCGATCTCACTCATGACAGCCTGTTACTCACATTGGCTCAAAACAGAGTAAAGACATGCGAGTCCCTTTTGTTACGTCAAATGACGCGATGCTGAAAACAGAGCGTTTCAAACAGCGATACTGAAAACAGTCACTTCCTTCTCTAATTTTGTGCCTTTTTTTGTTGAATATCATACAAAATCAGCGATTGACTTAATCTACTGCCTTTATCAGACCATGTTAAGTGTTAACTCAAAACAAAAAAAAATAACCTGCAATATGCCCATTAAGTGCTTTGTAAATCAGAAGAAGTGTGGTGATCTCTCTCACCACAGTCTGGTCTTGTCCTGAACTCCCCTTCAGTGCAGGCTGCACTCCCAGTCCCTCCCTCACTTTTACACACCTGCACCGGATTCCCCTGCACACCTGCCTGCAATCACTGACACTCTGTGGCTTCACTTCAGGACTGCTGCAGCAGAGGACAGACGCCAGAGTATTTCCACTCATCCTGTGTGCCTCCACGTGTTCCCTGCTCTTCAGCCCAGCCACACCCACGCTGCCAAAAGCTCTCACTCAATCACTGGATTCTGGGATTTGCACCACTCACACCAGTGTAAATAAAATCATTGTTTAATAATTAACAAATAATGAAAGGACATGAGGATTTTGTAAGATTATAGAAACTTCCTGATACACATACCAAAATCTTTTAAATGAAATACAATAATTAATGAGAGCCTTCCCTTACTCACAATACTCAGGTAATAGTCCAAAATAAGGAATTAAATTAAACAATTTCTCCCCCTCAGTGTAGCAGCCGTACTGTAACTGCTAATATATTCAATTTGAAAAAGCTATGAGAAATGGCAGCCATCTTTGACTTTTTCCAAACCATGATACTCAAAAACTCAATATTTGAATAAAAGTTGATTTCTTACACCGTATTGACTTAAAATAGCAATAGAAATAACATAAAAAAGAAAATTATACAAAATCAAGACCTCTAAAAAAAAACCTCAAAAATTCGATTGTGGCAGTTTTCAGAAAAAGAGCTGAAAAACATTTTTTCTTTCTATCTGGTTTCTTAACCCTCACGCAAAAATTGTTTTATAAACCCTTATCTCCAATTTGAAGCAGAAAACAAAACTTTTGCAATAACCTTGAAATGATGGAGTGCCAAAGCACCTCACTAAATTTATTTTAAGACCTCACTTCTCAGCCCTGCCAACCTCTGTTTCTCCTTTCTGCATTCCTGCTGCTAAACATAAAAATGGCTTCAGAGATGCAGGTCTACAGCTCCTGAGAATAAATGTGACCCATTATAAAACCACAGGATACAAATCCACATGTTGGTCACTATGGAAACACATTTCACCACATACATGTGCAGAAACAGACTCGATGCTCTCAACACTCTTGATGATTTTGCTAAAAGTAACCTGGACTGATCAGCATAACACCATGGATCACCTGCAAAAAGCTCATATCTCTCCCAAAACAGTTCAGTTATGTGTCAAAACCAAATTTCTGCCTCATACAAATAGTCAGTGCCTCCGAAAAGCATCGTCCCTTTGGCTTTGTGTCAGCACTGCAAGTTAAAATGTTTAGATGTTTTGTCACTATGACAGAGGACCGTTGAAATATCCCTCATGTCCACCTCTCAGTCTGAGCCCAGTCCTTCATTGACAAAGGTTACTGTTCTCATTTTTCTGTCGAGCTAACAGAATACAAATATATATCAAACTGGATTAAAAATAAGAAAAAGACTCTACAGTAAGAGTAGCCTCCAAGGTCTGACATCATACATTGTGCTCATACTGCCAAGGAAATTGTAACCTTTTCCAGCAACACACATAAAGTCACTTCTCTGCATCAGAGTAAATAGAAAATGAATAAAGCCCAAAATACCATAAAATAAACACATAAACACAAAAACAAAGTAAATCATATGTAGCCTACAGCGCTGTCAATAAAGCTGGAGTTCAACAACTAACACTTCTTCACTGGTCGCTGTCCTCACCCTCCTTCTCCTGGACACCGTCCCTGCTCTCCTGACCAATCACACGCTGCTGTCTGTCTGACCACAGATTCTTGTTCACATCACAGTCTGTTTTCACAATCATGGACAGAACCTGTCATCCGTCCTCCTTTGAGTTATAGTTTCACCTGACTTTGATTTGACAGTTTATCAATGTTCCAAGAGATTCATACATGGTATTCATTGTTTATGTTGCAGACTCATTTTGACAGTTGAACAGACTATTGTGCTTGAGGTGACTCATACAATGAAATGATGCTGATATTTTTTGGAGAGACTGACTGTTAGACTGAGAATCAACCATCAGTTTAGATCAATGAGATGTATTCACTGGGAAATTGTTCTATATCTAAGCTAACTGTGCTAACTGTAGGCTTCCTGTACTTTGTCCTTTGCAAAACTGAACAAAAGCATTTGCAAATTGATTAAATTAATGAGAAATTCAATTATTATGTGAACAATTGCCAAGTAGTTTGGAGGTTTGACCATGTTGTATCGAGAATGTAATTTCTGTTTCAAGAAATGGGCCAAACCAAGGGAGAAAAACTGTAATACCACAATGGTGTTAAATAGACACTAAGTTGGTGTGCATTGTTCTTCCACAGGTACCACTATAATAATCACCCCAAAACATACAGAAGAAATACTGAGAAGATTTATTTTTTCTTCAACATTTCACATAAAAAATGTGAAGGGTGTAGCGTAAATCATTGTCAAATAATGACTAATTAATTTGTCAACAGCAGAATGCCAGCATTCTACAGGAGCGAAAGTAAAACTTTGAAAAAGACATCGAAACTTACAATATGTGAGTTTAAATTCAAGTCTGGGCACCACCCAATTTTGGAGAAAACAGGGAAACTTTGGAAATGTTTACTGTCAGACTTAGGTGATTTAATAAGTTGTAGAATTACCTTAATTATCAAGTCTCGATATCAACAAACCGTTACATCAGATGTGATTTCTTTTGACCGGTTTCCAGAGCCTGTTGATTTCAACCACACAAAGACAGAAAACAAGTTCTTTATATATGAAAAGTTTATTTACTGACTAAAAGAAGAAATATGTGCATGAATGAACAGATGAAAGATATGAAAGAGTAAATGCAAAGAGGAATGAAAAGTGATACTGACCATAATAAACCAGAATGAATGGAAGAAAGAACATTAATTAACCCACCTAACCTATTAATCTAACCCACCCTGAGAAGTCTCTGGGGCATTGACCACGATATACCAGTGAATGTAAGATTACTGAATCTTACTCAAGTCCAGAAGAAGGAGGAGAGTGAGGAGCGGTGGCGGTGACAGAGATGACAGAGCCCCACAGCAAATGTTCTTGGAGGGTCGGGATGATGGGGAGGCTGGCTGCGGTTCAGCTCCATCAGAGATCAGGAATGAAAAGAGAAAGAGCTCAAAGAGTTGAAGAAAAATCCTCCAGAAATGAGTCTGAGAGTTTACACTTCAACATCAACATTTATTGTTTGACAGAGCAGAGAACAAAGATCTTCATCCCTCCATTGAAACACTCTTCTTCCTCACATTCAAACATTTACAGTCAAGTTTACATCTCTCTCATGATAACATCAATAAAACCAATAAAAGACAGAACAGTCAGAGCTGAGCTGAAGCCTTCATCACAATAATCCTTAGATAAGACAAATACAAGCAAGACTTCCTATCAATGATGAGCATCTAAACAGAGCAAACAGAGATGAAGCTCAGAGCAGAGGAATCTTCATATGAACAGCTGTGTTTCTCTCAGAGCCAGCTTCAGCTCTGATTGTTGTTATCCAGCAGCAGTGTTTGTCTTTGTTCTTTTCTGAGCAATAAGAGAAATGAAAATCACTTTGAGACAGAGCTTCTTAGACTGACTTAGGAACCCACTGTGGACACAGAGCTGGAGTCTCCAGGCTCTGTGCTGAGCTTTAGACATCTCAGGGTCTCTGTCTCTATCCTAATGCAAAGTACTTTAAGGTCAGGACGAGGATCACTAAAAAGTTAAGAACAAACAACAACATCACAGCTGCTATCAGTCCCTGTTGCTGGGAGAGAGCCATCCTTCCTGGACCCCCTGAGTCTGGTTTCTTAGCTTCAGTGCGACGGGGGGTCTGGTTCCTGGCTGGTTCAGTAGTAGAGGGGGTCTGGTTCCTGGCTGGTTCAGTAGTAGAGGGGGTCTGGTTCCTGGCTGGTTCAGTAGTAGAGGGGGTCTGGTTCCTGGCTGGTTCAGTAGTAGAGGGGGTCTGGTTCCTGGCTGGTCCAGTCTTAGACTGAGTCTGGTTCCTGGCTGCTGTAGAGAGACCAACAGATCAGAGTCAGTCATGGAAAGAAAAAGTCAGTGACTGCAGATAAACTCTAAAACGTCCTCAACAGGAAATCAGAGCAGCCCTTTTCTCTCAGGTTCTTCTTCTTCCTCTCTGAGGACGTCTTTGTCTCTCTGGATTCATCCTATCAAATGTTAGCCGCTGATCTCTGAACCTGAGCTGATTTGATTTTTCTTTGTCTCCACAAACGTTTACTGACTTTACTCACCAGTCACTGTGAGGAGACATCCGCCCACACTGGAACCAGAATCTGTTATCACTCCACACCAGTACTGTCCTGAGTCTTCAGTCCTGAGTGAGGACACATGAAGTCTGATCCGTCCCTCTCTGAGGAGGTCTTTGTCACACTGGAATCGTCCTGAAAGCTCCCCATCCCTCAGTGGGATCTCAACTCCATCCTGGAGAGCAAACAGGGCTGAGACTTTCCTTTTTTTTATCATGGCACAGAAAACATAGAGACCTTTCAGAGAGGGGTGAGGTTTTGGTGTGAAGGTCCAGTCCAGGGTGAGGCTCTGCTTCTCCTCAGCCTGATAGGAGCTGAGACCCATGTTGAGCTCTAATCCTGTAGAGGAGACAGAGAGGAAAAGAGAGGGGCAGAAAAACACAGCAACATGTGAGTCTTTACACACGTTTTCTCATCAAGTGTTGAAGTCTTTCACTCAGTCTCAAAGTGGATCTCCTCTTTTCTCTTTGAGGACAATAAAGTGAAGGTGAAAACTAGCCAAATACACAGCAGCTCAGAGCCGTGAGCAGCAGGAACCTGGAGACCATCTTCTCCCTGAAAACACACACATGAGGTCAAAGGTCAGTCCCACAGTCTGTGTGGAATCATGGAAACACTCAGGGATGGAGAATCCTGCTTTGACACTCAGCTGAGCTGCACATTGATGCTGAAACAGTGTGAGCTCCAGGCTGAACACAACCAACACACTTGAAGAGCTGTGTGAAGCTGCAGTGAGGACTTTCTGTCACTAGAGGGCGCCCTTCATCCTCATTTCAAAGTGACTGCATGAAACAGGTTGACATTGAGCTGTGTGAAGCCAAAGGTTCCCCTGGAACAGAGACAAATAAGGCTTGGTCTGAAAAATCAGCTTTAAACTTGTTCAAACATCATCTTCCATCTTTGTTTCAATGTGTAGTTTACATTTCTGTTGGTGTCACAGTATTTGATATGACATTTCTACCATTTGAACCAGTTCAAGAATCAGTCCCATTAAACTGTCAAATGGTGTAACCACAAAAGCATGACAAGTGTTAAAGACTTCACCTTCATTGTCATGTTTTACAGCACAGTAAACTGATCAATCCTGAACTTTTTTGCTGAGTATCAGATTTTTGAGGAGCGTTGGTTCCAGCAGTTGACCCTGATCAGGTCCACGTCTTTCATCCCTCTAGTGGGCTGCTGTGATGAGTCGGGAGCGCGGTTCTGACCACAGTCACACATGAAAATGGTGGCTTTCTTGTTCACATTATTCACTGGGAAAAATGCACAAAAGTTTGTGACAATGACACAAAACATACAAACTGAAGTGTGGTTTTGCTTTTTAACCATTAAAAAACAGTTTTAAAGTACATTTTATTAAATATAGCAGAAATAGTGTGGCTAGTGCCATGAATTTGGATAATATATATTTTTTTAAATATATATAATAAAAAAGATTACAATACAAAGTTATGTGTTAAGATTATTACGTATAATTTTCAAAAGGGGAAAAAATAATTGTTTATTAAAAATAATTTACAAAAAATAGCTGTCTCTTGGTTTCATGTCACTGGTGTCACTATTTGTAAAAACCTTTATTTTGAAAAAACTGCTGTGTCCCTGTAAACATTTTTGGGGGTAAGAGCTCATGGGAGGCATGTCCATTATGAGAAGCACACGGTAAGTCAGCATCTTCTCCTCATATCTTGACAATTTCAAGAATTATCTACAAATTTCATGTGAGTATTTCAAATGAATAACTGGTGTTACGGAGTTTGTAGAAAGGGAAAAAGAAATTTAATTAAAATAATCGATCACACTGCATGATGAGTTGATATATTTCCAAGTTAAGACGTGTGGTTTTGCCATCTTGAATAGGCCATTTTATCTGCACTTTTGTCGTTTTGGTTAGTAACACCACTGACAATCACTAGCACCAGTAATACCTTAAATAAAAAAATAGGTCAGTTTGTACATAAACCAGACTAATTGGTTTAATTGCTGTTTCAGTGTTGGCAAAGTTAAGTGCTGCTGAAAAGCAAGGACTCTACAGACAGCGCAGGGATGCTGACCAAGAATGCAGGGCAGCCTACCTAAAAAGAATGAATGATGTTAAAAAACACTTACTTGAATGAAATAGAAACTCAAAGAAAATGATCTCATTTTTTGTTTATTTATAATGCTAAGTGGTCAACTATTATGAGACTTTTTTTAATTAAAAAAAAAAAAAAAGATGCTAAAATAAAATGAAATTGCTGTTCAGAAAGCTACCATTTTCATAGAATGACTGGTTCAGATGATGACCTACTGGCTGATGGAGCTCAGTGTGTTGTTGAAATGTATCCCTCTACCTGAGTGGTGGTTGATGTCCTGATCTAATGAAGAGCCCACAGTGGAATAACTCAGGCTGCATCTGTCCTCATCTTTCTCCCTCAGACATGAAGAAATCAAGGATTTGAAACAGCTGCTCATCAAGCTGTCAAAGCTGAGCCTGTTCTTCCTCACACTGGCTGTGATTGATCAGAAAACAGCTCAATCAGGGAAATCTGCTCCATTGAAGGAGGTGAAGGATCAGAACAGAGTTTTCTTTGAACACACTGAACTTCAGCTCCACATGAAGCTGAGCACCATCAATGCTTTGAGTCAGGAATCAGAGCTGCGTGCAGGTTCAGACTTCAGCAAAGACTTTGGAGCTAACTCTGAACTCTCTGACACATCCATTCAGTCTCACAGAACACACACACAGCACAGAGCAGACCAGAAGAATCCACAGACAATAATGAGACAGACTTTA